>NW_014542350.1:111270-143807 GCF_000741045.1 Vigna radiata var. radiata
AAAAGCATTGAGCATAGATGAGAACCCAACAATTGATAAACAAGTATATGACAAGCATATGAAATAAATAAGAATTTGAGTATATAAGAGTTTCAAATGATTACATTGTTCCCCAACAACAAAGGGTTTAGTTCACCATAATCATGGTGAAACTAGATGAAAATAATGAAAGAATGGAAGAAATAACCGTAAACTTGGTTGATTGGAGCCTAAGCATCCAAGGAACCTCCTCCAAGGTGTGTGGAATAGCTCTGGACGTTTCTCTCTACCAAAAGAATCCCCTTCTAATTCGCACTGAGACTATACATAAGCCCAAAAAGATAACAGATAGATTACAGAAAGATTTACAGAATCTAGCTAAAAAAACAGACAACCGCCCAGGCGCCTAAGTTCACCGCGCAACGGTTTGCCTCTTGTCGCTTTGACCGCTCACCGACAAAACTGACCGCTGGTCCGCTCTGAGCGCTCAGCGGACCATTCTGGCGCTCAATGGCTTGCTTGACCCTTCTTTTCATCATTTTTCTCCTTCTTTCATGGGTCTAAGTCCACCTTACTTCACTTAAATCTTTAATTCATCTAAAAACCCTGCAAAATAATGCAAAACAAGCATAATTCTCTAAAACCAACTTTTGACTCTCAATAGACTCAACTAAGTGTTTTACTTGATTTAAAGCTCATTCTAAGCCACAAAGGGTGTGTTTTACTATCAAATTTAAGTATGAAAATAACGGTTTTATACCATTATCAACACAACCTCATCCTCGACACTTCCATTGAATGCTTTTTTCAATCTACGATAAGGGTGATTGCGAGGAAGGAATTTCCGATGTCTTGTATAAACCGTCTTCTGACCATGCTTCAATTGAAGGTAACTAGTGTTTTCTTCACAAATCGGAGTTGCAAAATGTCCTTTAACACTATAACCGCTCAAGTTTCCATAGGTTGGGAAGTCATTTATAGTGCAAAACAACATTGAACGCAAACGGAAATTCTCTTCAACATCTGAATCAAACACTTCGACACCTTCTTCCCACAACAATTTCAAATCATCTATTAAAGGTTTCAAGTAAACATCAATGTCATTGCCAGGTTGTTTAGGACCAGATATCATCATTGACAACATGACATATTTGCTCTTCATGCACAATAAAGGAGAAAGATTGTATATCATCAACATAACTGGCCATGAACTGTGTTTGCTACTTAAGTTCCCGTACGGATTCATGCCATCCGTTGCAAGTGCAAGTCTTAAGTTTCTTGGATCTGAACCAAATTCTGGAAATGTTTCATCGATCTTCTTCCATTGTGGTGAGTCTACTGGGTGTCGAAGAAGATTATCGTACTTTCTTCCTAAAACGTGCCATTTAAGGTTCTTTGCATCCTCCTTAACAGAGAACATATGTTTGAACCTAGGTATTATAGGCAAATACCACATTACCTTACTAGGTGCACCATCATTACCTTCTTCACTAGTGTTTTTGTCAGATTTCTTTTTAAAACGGCTTAAACCACATGTTGGACAGTACTTTAGTGAAGCAAACTCCTTGATGTACAAAACACAATCATTGGGGCAAGCATGTATCTTCTGATATTCAAGACCCATTGGACATAAAACTTTTTTGGCCTCGTAATTTCGAATAGGAAGAGTATTATTTTCTGGAAGCATATCCTTCAGCAACTCCAACAACTCCGTGAAACTTTTATCGGTCCATCTGTTCCTTGCTTTTAAACGGAACAACTTCAAAGTTGCAGATAAACATGTAAAGTTTGTGCAACCTGGGTACAACGGTTGCTCAAAATCATTGATTACAGAATCATACAAATTAGCTCTTCTAAAGTTATCTTCACCAACATCACATATCATGTCCTCTAAATGATTACTCATCCATTCTTCTACACAATTTGTTCCTCGTGACATCATAGGTTGGTCCAATATTTCTCCATGCCAAGTCTAAACCGTATACGTTCTCGTTATGCCGAACGTGAATAAATGATCATGCAAATTGGCCAAGTCTTGTTGTATTTGATTAAGACAATGAACACAAGGACAAAAATATGTCCCATTCACAGACTTTGCCTTTTCTTTAACATAAGAACACCAAAACACCCTTCTCATATTCTTTAGAGAGGCGACGTGCATTCATCCAACTTCGATCCATACTATGTTCGTAACATACTTCATCAGTATAAAATTCGACAATATGACAATCGGGCAATTCAAAATTTAATACAAACGATTAAAAGATTAATCGTTTGTGTTAAATTTCAAACGGGAAATAAGTTTCACTAAGTGATTTCATACTAATGCATGTCAATTATAATAACACAACTAAACTTAATCACATGCATATACTAACAATCTGCAAACACATGCATATACTAACAATTTGCAAACACATGCATACCTAAACGTCAATATGAAATCATAAAAAAAAACCCCAATAAAATGCAAATTCAAAATGCCAATATCATACACAAAAGCCAATAATATCCATACAAATTAAGTTTTCAAGAAACAACCTAACCTTTTTAGCAGATTATATACAACCAAATGAGATAGCTGCCGTAGTGCACGCCCAAATATAGGTCAGAAAAGCAGTTCAAAAGCAGTCCAAAACGCAACCCAACAAGACGTTTGAAACTGCAACAAAACGCAACGAAATGAAATTATGATCGGTTCAAATGAAAGATTTTTCATTAAAGACTAATTCAATCGGAGCAAAACTAAATTTAAACGGTCAAAAACACAGAAAACGAACCTCTAATGGCGTGACGGAGAAGAACTCTCAACGAAGAAGACGATGAATAGTGGAAACTGCTCGCGGGTTCGTGTTCTGAAGTTTATGTCACTCTAGACGTCGGTTATCAATCGAGACAGACGTATGTAAGGTTATAGACGTCGGTGCTCTCACTAATTCGACGTCTATATGATTTAAATATTAATATTGGCGCGATTATAGACATCAGGTATGTGTGCAACTGACGTCTAGTTGGACATAGTCGTCGGTTGCATGGTAACCGACGTCTAGTTTGTAGCATAATCATTACAGTTTCACCTAACTGTCAGGTTATAGACGTCTCTTAGGCCGGGTGCCGACGTCTATGTCTCAGACATTAATGGCACCCAACTACCTGTCAGGTTATAGACGTCAATTGGGGGGGCACCGACGTCTGCCTCGCGACTTTTCACCATCTCTGAGACCTATAGACGTCGGTGGTTGTCTTGGAAATGTCTATAGGTCGACTGTTCACCTTACCTAGTAGCCCTGTAGACGTCGCTTTATAGGGGGACCGACGTCTAGACTTCTTTAGGCATCGGTTAGGCCAGGGCCCGACGTCTACTTGCCCTACTTAAATACAAAGTTGCCACCGGTCATCGTTTTACGTCAGTGCACATAACAACCGACGTCTATGCGGTGACGTTAAACATCGTTTTTCCACTAGTGATTGAACTTAAATTTTAGCCGATGATCGTATTTATATAATGTTGAGAAATGATCATCCTAAACATTCATGATGTCTAGGAGTAAGAGGCTTTCACAATGTTACATTTCAATTCACTACAAGATTTAGAGGATGCACTTTCTCAAATTTTGATTATGTTGGAAGTTGTCAATCGAAAATGGAAGCTACTAGTGTGAGAGAAAAAAGAAAACTTTAACTTGTGACAAAATGTCAAAACATGAAAAAAAGTGACATGGATACATACATCCCAACAATGAAAGAAAGACATTCTTCTTTGAATAAGAGCAAATAATATAGTTGCAATACTTCAAATTTTATGTGCTAAATAAAATTATATTGTAAAATACTTTAATAGAGTTTAATATCTTTTCTATATTGTTATCATAGATAACATGGTATAATTTAATGAAGAAAGTATACTAGATGTATAATATAACAAAGAGGATCTCCATTATATAATAATTTTCATAGAACTTCACATTATATTTTCTTAGATACAAAGGGTTGAAATTGATATTATATATATATATATATATATATATATATATATATATATATATATATATATATATATATTTATTTATTTATTTATAGACTTAGTAAACTCATATAATATGATTGTACAATTGTATCCTTTTCCACCCACAAAATACCATGTTTATGAATATTACTAAATATTGTAAAACTGTAATATTACTTCAAAGAATTCATTCTGAAAATGCAGTAAACTTTTTGTTTTACGTACTGAAATTGCAGTATGTGGAAAAGAGAAAAAAAAAGATGAATTTGTAAAGTGTTATTAGTACTTTGACCTACGGAAATGGTGTCCTGGAAGGGAATTGTCCTCCTAAAGGTTTTAATGAAGGAAATGTGGTTTTATTTCTAATGAGACACTCTCTTTTGCAGTTCAGTCCTGCCCTACATGTCCCCAACACTTGCTTACTCTCACTGCCACACTCTTAAAAAACAATAGAATGACAGATATTGTGAAAGAGAAAAAGAGAGGAAATCTAAGGTAACTTCAATTTAGCCCCTTACCCCATAGACAACACATGTGCTACTTTACTTTCTAGCTTTCCAATCCTTCATCATTTCCCACAAAACTAACATATACCAAAACTGGACCCTCCTTTCTCCTCACCAACTCAACCTTCCTCTCCTGCCCTACTTCAATTTCAGTACATTGTTCCCATCATTATATATTCATTAGCGTAGTTGAATGCTACCACAAAATTTCATCTAGTTAAAACAATCACATATATACACATCATTCAAAATATTAATTACTTTATCTAAGTCCTCAGAACAAAGAAAAAGGTCCCTTTTACACTCTAATTATGATTATTTAGTGTTTTAATTCAGTTTCCAATGTGAGTTTTTTTTTTCTTTTTTTTTATAGTGAATAGTCTGTGTATATCTCTTATCTATCTTGAAAGTGTAAGCATAAAAAAATGAAAAAAGAAGGTAGTAGTTGAAGGGTGACTCATTGCATGACATGAAAGAGAAGCAGGTCGGTGGTAGTGCATGCATGATGATCTCATTTCAGCTAGGGCAAAAGCTAGAGACAAAGAACAAAAAGATGGGATGATGCGTCTCATATATCTGATATATCCTTATCCCATCACCTTCACATTTTGTGATTTTTATGTACACACTAGCTAGAAAGTAAAAGCTCAAGATTAAGTGGAAAAAACCACGTCAAAACAAAAGAATATATCAAGTTGCAGGTCATGTCATGACATAAAACAATTTCACAACGCATGAATCTTTTAAATCTGTTAATTGAGTGAGAAACATAAATAAATGTTAATCATGCATAGCAAATGAGGTTGGTACAATGCTGGCTGGCTGCTGTTGAAGATCTTGGTAGGGGCCCACAAAAAATATGTAGCATTGGAACCAATTGGAGTGGTTTGTGGCTACACAAGGGACAGGGACCCTTCTTATTTGGGTTTGACCAAGATGAAGATGGAGCACAAAAAGTGAATGGTATAGTGCACATGCAGTTGCAGTTGTAGCAGGCCAGCACCCCAATTAGGGAGGGTGGGTGTACCCCACAGGCACCAAGGGACCATCCAAGTTTCAAGTTAAAACATGTCTATTTGACCTCATGCTATTATTATTTTCTTCATTTATATGATTTTTTTATTCTTCAAGCAACAATCAAAGGACACTAGACAGCTCGATTGGCCATCCACGTGATCCAATCAGCGGTTTAGAAGTTCTAGGTCATTCTTACAGCTGCACCACCACCTACATCTCACCCTCAAATCTCTTCCTCTAGATCTGTATATACAACTCTTTCTTCTTTATTAGATATTAGATTCATATTGCATTATGCAGACATAATCTTAGTTATATAGTATTAGCTTGATTTATCTTTTTATATCATTCTCAGCTCAAGTGTGTGCAATATATTTCTTTTCTCTCCAACATGGTAATATACAAAACATGATATAAGTTACTGCTTCGAGCATATATAGTAATTTTTACATGTTTGTTTAGTAATTTTCATCTTTGGGTACAGAAAAGTTGTTCACTTTGGTATAAATTCTACCATGAAAAAAATGTAATTAAATAATGGTTTATCGAACTAATTTCGTAGAAGACAAAATACTTTAGAAATTCACATGAGAAAGAAGAAAAGAGTGCAGAAAGAAACCCAATTGAAAAGGCTATGATATGATGCATGGTGCTTTTCTTCTGATCACAATTCGCTACAACCAAATGAGATGAGTTTGCACGATCATACTGTTTTAACTTTACACGCAGGTTTCGAAAAGGAGGGTTAAGCATTAAGAATCTCCCATCCTTTATTTATTTCTTTGTTATTATTATAATAAATTTGATTTCCAATGTTTCGATCATAAGTACCTTTTTTCTACCGAAAGAGTTCATATTTTCAGCAAAAATAAGATAAAATTTCTAAAACAGTAAATGTAAATGAAGAAAAATCCTACTTTGAGTATTTTATTAAAAAGCATAAAAAAAAAATAGCACTTGAAACTTGATTATATATTGTTAGCGAAGTTGATGGTATCATCTTTTAAGTTGATTGCCCCAAACGCATCGAAGTGGAGAATTACGTGAAAAGTTGAGGATAATTGAGTTGAGTTACGTATCAACAACAGTAGAGTAAATAAAAAATATTCTCACAAAAAATCAAATTAAAATAATACGAAAGGATTTAATTTGGAGTTGAAGACAGTGATATTAAATATTGAATTTGTTTGTGATGAATTTGGAAGGTGACTGTTTTGTTTTGTTTTGTTGATTCCAATTGGACAGACCCAATGACCCATACATCTTGGTGCCTACAAATAAAATCTCTTTTAGATTGTAGACCCAGCCAAACCCACCTCATTGGGACAAAATCCATATTTTATCATTAACCTTTTCTAAGAATCCCATGTTTCTAAACACAAGCCACCAACACGATTCTCCATAATTACTACATTATTTATTTCTTAACTATAATAATAAACTTTGATTCTTTATAATCTACATATGTATATATTTAAAAGTGTTTCTAATTTAAGTTTAGACTATAGTAATTTTAGAAACCAATATTGTGATAGTTAAAAGATACTGTTTAGCATGTTCAGATATTTGGATTGGTTTATACAAACTGGTCACTCAATTTTATGAAAAAATTCTATAATTTTGTTGTTAAATTCAATTCAGAAGACACATATTTTATCCTAATAGTATAACTAGATTATATATTTAAAAACATTCCAAAAATTTGTTATTTTAATTTTTTTTAGGTTTTTTAAAATAGAATATAATTTTGTAATATTTAAATAATTTAATGTTTTAAAATATAGGTTTAATACTTGTTTTGGTCCCTCTTTTCGGGAGGTTTGTTCAAAGTGGTCCTCCTTTTTTTTTTAAAAAGTTCACTAAAGTTCTACTTTTTGCAAAAACTATGCAAGTTAGTCATTTTTGCTAACGGCGTTAATTCTACTAACGACAAAACTGCCAGCTAGCAAATATTTGACTACTTGTACAAATAAAATTCGTTGTAGTCCTCGTATTGGTTTAAAAATGTTTATTGTGGTCCTCGTGTTGGTTTAAAAATGTTTATTATGGTCCCCTTTTACTAAAAAAATAACGTGTTAGTAAACTAAAGAAATCTGATGTCTCACATGTTCTGCGGAGCCAAGATCATCATGCCATCTTAGAAGGGTAAGTCATTTGTACATTGTTTAATACATGTTAAAGATTTCATGTGTGATCTAGTAATCAATGCGCTAACCTTTTGGAAAACTACAATCACAATAATTTAAAGTTAATCAGTGTAGTTTCACGTGTTATATTAGTAAGTGTGGAGATGTGAAAAAAGAACTCATCAGTTTTGGATTGCAACACATGAAATTTTAGCTGCTGCTTTTAGAGAAAACCACAAAAATTTCCACAAGAGCATTTTCCATTGACAAATTTGTGAAGCTGCTTCCTATCTCTAAGTAGTTGAGCTCTTGATCGAGCATTCCAGCATGGCTGATGCTGCTAAAACACCCACAATAAACATTTTTAAAGGGGGACCACAATAAACATTTATAAACCAACACGAGGACCAGAATAAACATTTTTAAACCAATATGAGGACTATAACTAATTTTATTTGTACAAGTCATCAAATATTTGTCAACTGGCAGTTTTGCCGTTAACAGAATTAATGTCGTTAGCAAAAAGGACTAACTTGCACAGTTTTTGCAAAAAGTAGGACTTTAGTAAACTTTTTAAAAAAGAAAAGACCACTTAAAACAAACTCCCCGAAAAGAGGGACCAAAATAGGTATTAAACCTAAAATATACTTTTAGTTAATAAAATAATGGAATACACGAAATAATAATTCTATTATTATTAGTTCTACTCAATTGTGTATTTAATAGAATAATAAGATAGATTCCATAGTAATTATGGTAATGTTGATATTACTATTTCAGAACTATTAAATAGGAAATTCTGTTAAATTTTAATAGACTAGATTTCACCCGCACAGAGGAAAATCTAATTGAATCTATTTATTGGAAATAGTCAACATGTAGAAACATTTATTAAAAGTAATTCTTAATTTAAAAAATAAAATGAAACTTAGTCAACTGTGAAGTTTACACATATTTACTTAAAGTCAAACATACTTTTTAAGAATGCCTTTAGGTTTAAACTTTTCAGATGCAGCAGTGGTGGATTAGTTCTTGCTCTTGGAACATTGTCATTAATATCAGAATAAAAAACTGGTTTTTAATTTGATGGGAACAATGACAGTGGAAGAAAGATGAAAGTAACTAAACAATGTGATAATGGGAGCTGTAAAAATGGCGACAGCCACGTTGTTTCATCGTCATCACCCATCACACTCTCACTCTCAAGGTTCTTACTTGAGCAAGAATAGCAAACACAAACAGCATCACCATCTTTATCGTCATGATCTCAAACAACAACAACAACAACTCTTCGCAGAGTCCATGACACTCTTCCCAACCCAACCCAGCCATGCAAAATCTCCCTACCCTTTCTCTCATTCTCTTGTTCTGGTGTGCCACTGCACATGGGTTCGGCGCCATGGGGCCAATATCTGCTTCATTCGCAAAAGACGAGGTTTTCTGCGCCATTGATGCTAGCGGGAAGCAAGACGTCATTTGCTGGGGGAACAACGCCACGTCACCGTCTCTGTCCTCCGTTACGAACGCCGTTCCTTCCATGTCAGCACTCTCCGGCGGGGAAGGCTTCCTCTGCGGCATTTTAGCGAACACCTCGCAAGCGTTCTGCTGGGGTGCTGTGACGAAACCCAGCACAGATCTCGTCCTCGTGCCGCCGGCGTACAGGAACACTGCTTATTCCCACATCGCCGCTGGCAAGAGCCACGTGTGCGCCGTTCGAGGATCCTACTACGCCGATCACGATTCGGGCTCCGTGGATTGCTGGGAAATCACGACGACCGCAAACAAAACGTTGACAGCGAAACAGAGTGACTTGTATTTCAACCAAGCCGTGATGAATCTGGAGGTGAAGAGGGTTGTTTCCGGGGAAGGGTTCACCTGTGGCGAGGTCAGAGACGGTGGACTCATATGTTGGGGACCTAACTCTGGAGGGATAAGAATTTCCAATGTTTCCGAGAGTTTCGCGGTTTTAGCGGCTGGTCGGAGGGCCGTGTGCGGTGTTTTCAACGTGTCCGGCCAGTTGAAATGCTGGGGCGACCCTAGTTCGTTTTCGGATCCTCCACTGGATTCGGTTCGGCTGGTGTCTCTAACTGCTGGGGCTAACCATTTCTGCGGCATTAGAATGGATAACCATGAAGTGGAGTGTTGGGGAGATTTGAACTCTTCGGTGATTCCTCGAGGGAATGGTTTCATGGCACTTGCTTCTTCGGATTTAACCACGTGTGGGATCAGGGAGGATGATCTTCTTCTGGATTGTTGGATGGTGAATGCTTTGAAACCCGATTTTGATCCTCCTTTGGAGCTTTCGAGCCCTGGACTGTGCAGGGCTAGTTCCTGTGGGGTCGGTGAGTTTGCTTTCAATGCGAGTATGCTTAATGAGGTAGCTTTGACTAGCCTCTGTGTTAGAGAGGATTTGAGGATTTGTTCACCTTGTGGCTCAAATTGTTCTAAAGGGTTCTTCTTGTCAAGTTCATGTACTAAAAATTCTGACAGAGTCTGCACTTCTTGTTCTCTTTGTCAGAACAGCTCTTGTTTTAGTGCCTGTGGACTTCATTCCCCATCGGGTCTGCATATGCATTGGCACTGGCATCATTTGCGTAAATGGATGGTTATAGTTGGGTGCTCAGTGTTGGGGGTTTTAACAATTTTGCTTTGTGGGTGTCTCTTTTCGGTCAGAAAGAGGACAAAGAAACAATCCAAGTCTGGCATAGGGAAACCAGAGCAAGAGGATGACCATGTCAATGTTGCTCTTCAATCAACACCTTCTGTTAATTCTTGTCCCGGGGCTCCTCAGGTTTTCAGGCTTTCTGAACTGAAGGATGCTACCAATGGGTTCAAGGAGTTTAATGAACTTGGGAGAGGAAGTTATGGGTTTGTGTACAAAGCCATGTTGGCAGATGGGAGAGTGGTTGCTGTTAAAAGAGCAAATGCTGCTACCATAATCCACACCAATAATCGTAATTTTGAAATGGAACTAGAAATTCTCTGCAAAATTCGCCATGGTAATATCGTTAATCTGTTGGGGTACTGCGCGGAGATGGGGGAGAGGTTGCTTGTTTACGAGTATATGCCTCATGGAACGCTTTATGATCACCTCCATGGTGGTCTTTCTCCGCTTAATTGGAGCCTCAGGTTAAAGATAGCGATGCAAGCTGCGAAGGGGCTTGAGTATCTTCACAAGGAACTTGTGCCTCCAATTGTGCATAAGGATCTAAAAAGTTCGAACATTCTTTTGGATTCGGAGTGGGGGGCAAGGATTTCGGACTTTGGACTTCTTGCTTCGAGTGACAAAGATCTGAATGGAGACTTAGAAAGCGATGTTTACGATTTTGGGATTGTGATACTAGAGATTCTGAGTGGAAGGAAGGCTTATGACAGAGATTACACTCCACCCAACATAGTTGAGTGGGCAGTGCCTTTGATTAAACAAGGGAAGGCTGCTGCTACAATTGATAGGTATGTGGCTCTTCCAAGAAACGTTGAACCTTTGCTTAAGCTTGCTGATATAGCAGAACTTGCAGTGAGAGAGAACCCAAGTGAACGACCACCTATGTCAGACATAGCATCTTGGTTGGAGCAAATTGTGAAGGACGGATTGATCTTATAGTATTAGCCACTGCCCTGTGAGAAATTTGTTTTTGAGTTTTGATCCATCCACAGTATCTTTCATAAGATTATGTGAGTAATTCCCTTTTGCCAATGTAAATTGTTTTTGAGTTTGTTGTAGATCGCCTATCTCTTTTGTAGTTCTTTGAGTTTTCTTTTCCTAATCTTCACGAAGTGAAGGACATGGCATTATTTCATCATACACGATTGTTTTTCTCTGTACATGCTAATGTGAAATGCTTTTTACTTCTCATATAAGCCTATGACCATCTCAACCATACAGATAGAGTCAATTTACATCTAGAACAGTGAGAAAATGGTAGTCTCAATGGGAATTATTTTGGTCAGGCATTAGTGATGCAATGAATATGAAAAGCAGCAGCCTTGTTCTTTCTCGAAACCAGCACACAATGTTCATTTAGCAACAAGGAACTGTAATTTCGTTACACTTCCAGCAGTATATGCTTTGTTGGTGAATTAAGAAATTAAACGATGCGTATAGGTTCTATACCAATTGAAGAATGGTTAACTTGTATGACCTATGTTTAGCACCAAATTTTATTACACTATCTGTTACATCGAAGTCGCGTACCCTGTTACAGTGCTACAACTGCATCCAATTATAGAGCCCAGCTGCAATTTGATCACAGCTGAAATATATAACAGCACCGATATTCTTGATTTGGCTTCAATGCTTTCTATAGTTAAGGGTGCTTAGTCATAAATTTAATTCTTTTATCATGAAGTCATTGCATAGCAAGGTTCCATATTGACGAATGCATGGAAATGGAGAATCTTTTTCAATAAATTCACTAGTACAAAAACATTGTTTAACGTCACCCAATAGACGTCGGTTTGCTGATAATCCGACGTATATGAGTGGACGGTGGCATTATCGTAAATGGCTTAGTAACATAAACGTCGGTTTCCAGACAACGCGACGTCTATGATATTGTAGACGTCCAAACTGCTTCCAACAGACGTCTAATGGCCTGAGGTAGGTCAGAAGACAGTCCCTTGACGTCGGTGTTCACGGGGGACTGATGTCTATAGGTCTGCAATTAATGCTTTCACCTAATTCCCAAACGTTTAGACGTCGCTTAGTCAACAGGCGACGTCTAAGGCCTGAATATGGAAAGCGGGAAAGATAAAAAATCTTCAATTTAGACGTCGGGGATCTGTGCACGCGATGTCTAAGTGCCTGTAATTAATTAGATTCACCAAATTCGAGGGCCATAGACGTTGGCTAGAAGGGGCACCGACGTCTATGTGCCTGTAGGTAATGATGTGCATCATTATAGATGTCGGCGTCCCATCACAACTGTTGTCAACATCCCTGACAGGAAATCAAATGTCAATCGTTTCAGCTTCTTAGACGTCGGTTTCCATTGTCACCGACGTCTAGTGGGATTCAAAAGGTCAGTTGAAAAGTTAACTTGGACGTCGAATTAGTAATAGAACTGACGTCTATAGTCATATAGACATCGGCTATCTGGAGAAACCGACGCCCAGTTTCATTTTAAATAGACCGCAAACTCTTCGCGGCATTCAGTTTCTGATATCTTCCTCTTCTTCTTCTCCTTTTTCTCTCGCGGCACTCTTCTTTTTCTCCCTTTCGGCACGTCTTCTTTTTGTTGCGGCATTCTATTGTTGTTTGTGATATCTTTATCGTCTTCCTCCTCTCTTTTTCTCTCTTGCGACATTGCATCCCAAGTGCATGGTTTTTTGTTTATGCTTACCGTTTGCTTAGTCTTTCATCGATTATCTTCTGGTTCAGCTAATTAACATTTGCTTTCTTTGTGTTGTGTTTTAGTGCAGTTTTGTTCCTTTCTTGGGATAACGTAGTAACACATTCTCCCTTTGCTAGCTGCCTCCCAGAAATAGCGGCGTCTTTTGAATTTCTTGTGATCGTTTCAACCCAAAAATGACCCTGGGTCGTTGTCTAGTTTTCGTTTCACCGTGATTTTTTCCTCTTGCGATGAAAAATGGAACTAAGCAACCACCCAGGTTCGATTTTGGGTTGAAGGGACCATAAGAAATTCAAAAGACGCAAGCTTTGTTTTTTGGGGGGAAACTAGCAAAAGGAGATTGTGTTACTAGGCTATCCAAAGACGGGAACAAAATTGCACTAAAACACAACCACTGTATTAGACGTCGGTTAATGCAAAAACCGACGGCTATATGTGCTCTTAGACGTCGGTCTTTGTCATGTTCGACGTCTATATGTGCTCTTAGACGTCGATTAATGCTTTGTCCGACGTCTAATTAGTGCCTTTAGACGTCCATTCAAACCAGTGTCGACGTCTATTTACGTCATTCGTGGACACTAACTGACGTCATTATAGATGTTTGTGGTTAGGATGTTGGACGTCCCATTGACGTCACCGATTTAGACGTCGGTTTATGAATAAACGTTAAAAGCCCAAAATAACCGACATTAAACAACGTTTTTGCACTAGTGATTAATTTATGTTTATTAGAGAATACATTTTTGTGTGTGTAATCAAATTATATTTGTTTGTTATTTTTGTAAATTTTAAGCCTGATGTTGTTTACAAAAACTTTATTTGGTTGTAATGTAGAATAGGATTTGTTTGGTTGTAATTTGTAATAAAGATGACAAGACCATTTAAGCGCCCCAGTCAAGGCAACGTAAGGATGAAATACACAGGAGGAAAACATGACAAAAGGATTAGGCCCTAACACAAGAATTAGGAACGGAATATCCAATTTAGTGATAAATTTTAATTTTTCTTCATTTGGAATTCAAAATTGGAGGCAATGTATGAGAATTCTAGGTTTTTTTCAAGTTTAGCAATCTTGGACATGCATTAGCCAATAAAAAGGAGTCTTTGTGTATTTGTTTCCCAACATTGATTGGATAAAAAATTCTTCTTGAGAATTGTGAAAAAAATTTCTTGAGAATACGGTCTTATTAGCTCTTTGTAAAATCTGATCTCGAGTTTTGAGAGAAAGTGATGACTTTTTCTTTCATTCATGCATGTGGTGTAATTTTCCACTTTTTTTCTACTCTATTTAATATTTTTTTTTCTTGAAATATATTTTTTATCTCTATTTACAATATAATAAAAAAAATTGTTAACTAATAATATTGAAACACAAAATAATAAATAAATAAATTAAATTAGATGGATTGGTAAACCAACCCAGTTTACCACGAGTTCAATCCGGATAAGTCGGATTCTAAGTGAGTCTGGTTGAAAATTGATTCATATAAAAAAATTACATTTTTTTTTCAAATTCAACCCGGCTTGAACCCGCAGCTTGACCCACAGGTTTTAACCCATTTTGACACTACTAGTTTGAATAAAATAAAATAACAAAATGGGTAAGTGTACCGAGTCGCACAAGTAATATAAAATGGTAAGACCAAGTATCGTATCCCAGAGGACTCTCGGCGCTGAACAGTTGTGTGAAAAAAGGATTAATTAAGACTTAAAAGAAAAGAGATCATGGATTGTATTGCAAAATGAATAAAATAAAACAAAATAAAATTGATCAATGGAAAAAGAGCACAGAGATGAATGGAGGTTGATTTATATGAGATGATTATGTTGTTGGGGTTTGACTTCACCAAGTTTCCTCTCATGTATATAAGAATTCTTCTTTATTCATTAATGCCAACGTCCCTCACTAAATCACTTAAACCTGATCCCTCAATAAATAAGTCTGTCCCTAATTACCAATTCATACAATTCCTAGCATTCATGGTAAAAAGATGTGAAGATCAAGAGGTTAAGACGACTAAGACTCATACCCTCATCCCTGAGCAATATAACCCTTAGGAGTAATTCAACAAGGACTTGAATTGAAAGGAACCTCCCGGCACTCATGCAACTCGCAGATCATGCTATTGTATAAGCAAGAATAAAAACAGATGAATTACTCTAACAATTAATGAAAAAGCATATAGAATTAAGAATCAATTCAAATAGATGAGAGTTTACAAGGTTACTGTTAAGAAACAGGTTGGCTTCGTTTTACACCAAGAGGGGGGGTGAATTGGTGTTAGTTCAAATTTAAAATCTTTTCGCAATCTTGGTATGAAAATTCAAAGCTTTTGATCTTTCTTTGAAATGCAAGTTATTGAAAAATGTAATGCAGTGGAAAAATGTAGTTGACTGCTAAATAGGTATAGTCGACTGAATGTAAAGAGTGCAGGGATAGAGAAAATCAAACACTGATTTTTATACTGGTTCGGCCAACAATGCCTGCATCCAGTGTCCTTCCATCTTGGAAGCAAATGCACTATAATGGTTGTGGTTTTTACAACAAGGAATTTATAGAAGCACCACGCAAAAATATAAATCTCCTCTCTAACCCAAAACCAAATATAGTTGCACACAAAAACCAGAATTGCAGCAAGAATCCCCTTTCCTGCAATCTGCACCCACGTTGAACAATCTTCAACGTGTCACCAACACTCTTCACAAGATGCCAAGCCTATCACGGCACGCTTCATAGGTTGCCAAGCCTATCACAACACGCTTCATAGGTTGCCAAGCCTATCACAACACGCTTCATAGGTTGCCAAGCCTTCAGTCAAATGCAGCAGTCTTCATAGGATGCCAAGCCTTCAAGATCAAACCAGAAGCACCTTCTTTGTGCAGATGTTGATCAAATGGTAAGCGCAAATGACTCCTCACTCTGAATCTCTCTCAAGAAATATCACCATCGTCTTCTTGGAGAATTCTTGGAGCTTCTGAAACTGAGAGCTTTCTCTAAAACAAGACAATGAAAATGTTAGATCACAAAAGTCTTAGAACAAATCGTGTTTTGTTTCTATTTATAGTTTTCCTGTCAGTCTCAGTCGAATAGCCTACTAATACAGTCGACTGTATTAAATCAGTTATAACAGACAATCAACACACAGACTCCTCAGTCAACAAAATCAATGCACATTTATGACAGTTGACCTAGTTAGTTAATCCTAACTAACTTTTGAAAATATAGCTGTTGGAGCAAGTAGGCAAAACAAAATTCCAAATAAAACAGTAATACAGTTGAATAAGTGATTCACACTGTCGACTGACTCAAGAAAAAACACTTTGAAATTCTTTTCATCTCAAAATCCCATCAAGTACACGTGCACAAAATCTGTACAAAGATTTTAGCGTAGTCGACTCCATTACCAGAGTAGTCGACTGAACTGGTCCTTTGTCACAACAAATATAAGTTCATTAAAGTACTTGTGAGCTTTTCTTTAGAAATGTGTAAAAGTAATCAAAATCATTTTAACACACATTTTAATACAAGCATGTTCCAAACATATAACACATAGTCAATCATAGGAACATCCATGCAAAATAACAAAACATGTTCAAAGATATTGTTTAAAACAGTATAGCACATCAACTGAACATGTAACACTAGAACATATGTACTGTTATTAAGCAGTGTGTTGTCATCATCAAAAACCAGTTTGATATAAAGTTTGTGTTGCCAACAATCTCAACAGTTACATCATTCCCCAACAACAAATAGAAATTAGTTCCCCATAGACATGGGGAACCTATGAACAATGGAAGAAAAGAAAGAATGAAAAGACTAAGAATTGGCTAGGAGTGTATTGCTATGCTCTCTTCTGCTAAGGATGCAAAACCTAGAGCCCCAGGGTCCTTTAAATAGTGCCAAACACGTCCTAAAGTGCGACCTGGTCCAAAAGAATCAAATCAGAGCATAATCAGGGCTCGATCCACGTGA
The DNA here is from genome assembly GCF_000741045.1 of Vigna radiata var. radiata. NCBI lineage: Eukaryota > Viridiplantae > Streptophyta > Magnoliopsida > Fabales > Fabaceae > Vigna > Vigna radiata. The sequence continues at coordinate 128,232 of NW_014542350.1, forward strand.
AATCATGCTAAAGCGTCGTAGGGAGCTCGCCCAAGTGTGAATTAAGGGTTCTGTAAGGCTTGGGCGTCAGTTTTGGATGCCTGAGCTACGGGCGTCGGGGCTGTCGCCCGGGTGACCAGTGGTGATCTTGGGCGCGCTGTTTTTCGTTCTTGTCGCCTGGGCTTCGAGTTTTCTCCCTTCTTGGTGCCTTTTTGACCCCTTTTGAGCTCTATCTTCTTGGCTTTTTACTTCTTCTTCCAGTATTCCTTCAATTTCTGTCAAAACAAGGGGAATTTGTTAGAAAACTGTTAAAATCAACCTCAACTCTCTTATTCACACAATTTATTGAAAACACATGAGTTCAAGGAAGTTTCTAAGTGAAAAAGGGTGCTTTTAGTATCAAAATCACATAGCAAATAACAGTGTTTTGAACCGTCATCAGAACCCCAAACTTAGAACTTTGCTTGTCCTCAAGCAAACAAAATGCAACTCAGCTTTTCAAAATAATCACTACAATGACTCAACCTTTTTCAAAAACTTTTTCCAAGACAAGGAATCACTTTTATCAATTTCAGCATAAGATTTCAGTCAAGATGTGCAAATGCTTCAATTTAATCATGCTCAATGTGATGCATTTTTAACAGGTGTTATCCTTAAGAGTGATCAATCTACCAAGCAAAGATGCAATCAGAAATTCAGAGAACTTTTCCTCACCTAGGGACAGTGTTTCACTCAAGCACTCAAATATATCTCTCAAGCATTCAAAAGTGTCTCACTCAACTCACAGGTGTATGATGTGGTGTTTCTCTCTATTATCACAATGTCACAAATTAATATTTCCTTTCATTTAACCACAATCAAATATACTCACAAACAGGTTGTCATCACAAGGGCTTTTTATGGCTTTTAACATGGCTGGGCTAAGAAGGAAATTGGTTTTTCTGGTCAGCAAAGTTCCTTAAGTTAAGAGAGACATTTATGAATTTATCTTTCAAGAACAACTCTCTTATCTTTTTCCCAGCCTTCCCTTGCAGTTAGCTATTTCTTTTTCCTTTTTTTGAATATTTCTTTTTCTCACTTTTTCTTTTCTTTTTGCCTTTTTCTTGCTTTTCCTTTTAATTGCTCACTGCCTAGAAAGGTGGGTTGTTTCCTGGTAACCCCAAACTTGAACCTTTATCAGTACCTCATCAAATGTTCTCAACTCAAGGTAAAGATTTTTCAAAAAGGTTTTTCAAGACATATATCAGGCTCAAGGTTCAAAGGTTAGAACAAATTGTTCTCTTTTCATTGGGCAAAAATATTTTGAAGGCCAAAAGAATAAGGGATAACAAAAGATGACCTTGATCATATGAAACATGCAAGCAAGTAGTTCAATCAAAGAAAATTTGGGCAAAATCATTTATGCTTCCAAAGTGACAACAATTATTTAAAAATAACTCTGAAGCTCAAAACTCACACAGGTAAACTCACAAGTTCTCAAATTCAGAAAAACAACCTGTTCAGTATTTTAATCAAACTTTATTTCAAGCACTTGTCTTACAAATTTATCATCATGCATTATCTCAACTTTAATCAAACACTAGAATTTTCAAAAATCAAAACTTATCACACAAAATAGGCACAATTGAATCAAAACAGTTTAGTTCATTCAAGCAGAGCACAATAAAATTAAAATAAAATAGAACAAAAACAAAAATTAAAACTAAAACAAAAACAATAAAAAAATTAAAAGTAAAAGTTCAGAGAAATGGGTTGAACCGTCATCATAGTGGAGCTCACATTTTATAACAATTCTAGACGGAACTATGTTGGCCAAATTAACCACATTGAAGATCTAAAGTACCACGTTGGTTGCAGATCTTGAAATCATGTCCAAAATTGGTTTTGTTGCAGATTTCTATGTGGAGATTTTATGCAAATTTTATATAGAAATTTAAGGAGTTAGAGATTGTTAGGAACAAGATAATAAAAGAGGAAAGAGAGAAATAAATTACATAAGCATTTAACGTGGTTCAATATAAATGTCTACGTTTACGACTACACTAGAGAGTATATTTATATTTTGGTGTCTCTCAAGCTTTATAGATGGTTGCTTATATAGCTAAATATAGAATAACATCTCATAGTATTAAGGGATGTAGGACTAAATCGAGCTCCATAATACTAACAGAGATAAGATTTAAGTTTTTAATACAATATCTCAAATCTTATGTCCAAGGTTATCTCATGTCAAAATGTCCCTTGCACTTTGCACATAATAACACCATAAAAATAACTTTTATCTCTAAAAACAACTCAACATCTGGTACAAATGTGTCTTTCAACACATCAAACGATAATATAGATGAAGGTCATTTAGAGAATGCATATCAAACGAATGCCACCATGTGATACATACCAGATGATATCATCAAATGAGTCAATTAAATGAGTTCATTAGATAATACATTTATCATACGAGTCTGACACAACACAAACTAGATTATACAAGTATTAAACAATATGTTAGGTGATTCTTGCTAAGCATAGATTAAATGCCTCTAATATTATTTTCTCTTGTATTGAATGATCTTTTATAGTCTTCCAACTCACGTAAGATTAAACTCAGGATCTTAACTTCTCTTTGTTACTAGATTATCTATAAGGTCATTAGATGATTCATTAGTGTATTATCCATAGATGACTTATGAGCTTGATTTCACTTCAGTTACACAACTCACATGTTAGAATGCTCAAGAATAATCTATGTATTTATGTAACATTCTTAAAACTCTTCGTATAGACGATTAATCAAGTCATCTAGACAAATTGCATAGACTAGATTCTCTAATTAGGCTATTCTTATTAGAGTATAGGTTAAATATATGTTTTAGTCCTCATATTTGTTCCCCATTTTTAATTAGGTCCTCATGTTTTTTTTTTTGTCCCAATTGCATCCTAATATTTGTAAATTTGAGGCAATTAAGCCCTCTCAATTGGCCTACAATGTTAGTGGCCAGTTAACGGAGAGGGCTTAATTGCCTCAAATTTACAAATATTAGGATGCAATTGGGACAAAAACAAAACATGAGGACCTAATTTAGAATGGGGAACAAATATGAGGACCAAAACATATATTTAACCTATAGTATATAATGCTTATCATTTGCTTAGAATATTTTTTTATTAAAAAAAAAAACTTATGTTTGCATATATTGTATTTGAAGCTCATTTTATCCCTTTTAGAGAAATCCTAGTTGAAACAATAGATTTAAACACAACTATTATTCAATAAAACTAAGATTAAATGATGTATATGTACAAAAATACATTCATCATTATACCATAAAATGGAAAAGAAGAAAGATAGAAAAACATGGGGGATCACATCATAAAAAAACATGAATACTTAAAAAAATATTATTATTACCCAACATAACAAAAACAACAAATCTTCTTCTACAATTTTTATAGAAAAAATTGCAAACTCTCTCATGACACATAACTACCCAAGTCCATCATACACACATGTTAAGACTCCGACAAGTGTACCGAATCGTATCAAGTAATAATAAGTTGTAAGACCAAGTATCGTTTCCCTAGAGACTCATAGGCCTAGACTTTCATGTGATTTGTTGATTATTTAAGACTTGAATAAAAAAAATTTGATTTTAGAATGCAAAAATAAAAATTTAATATGCATGCAAGGTTGATCAATTGGCAGTTGAATGATATGGATGAATTGTGTTGTTGGGGTTTCCGACTTATCCTAATCCACTCTCATATATTTACAAATTCTACTTTTTCATTAATGTTAATGCCACTTTCTAATTTACCCCAATCCCAATGTCTTGGTGAAGAGAGCCTACTCCTAATTACTAGTTTACAATGTCTTGTCTCCCTAGCAATTGTTCATGCATTACATTCACACAGAAGCTTAAAGGCAATCGGTCCTCCTATCCCTATGTCTAGGTAATATTTCTCCCGAGAGAATTCCTTCATGTCTATATCTACCCACATGTGTCCATATAGATAAAATCAAAAATCACACTATTGAATAATGTCTTAAACAAAGCTTGCATAGATAATGGAGGAAAAACTCTAACGATTAATAAAATAAAGCATATGAATAAAGCATCAATTCAATATATGAGAGTTTCAAGGGATTACATCGTTTCCCCAACAACAATGGAGGATTAGTTTACCATAGACATGGTGAAACTTGATGAAATTGATGAACAGAATGAAAAGATAAACCCTAGATTTGATAAATTGGAGTTCCCGCATCCAAAATCCTTCTCTGAGGGGTGAGAGGTGTGTTTCTACATCTCCTTCTGCCAAAAGATAGACCCTCTAGGTTGTGCAATTCTATTTAAAGCTCATTAAAATCAGCAGAAACTGGCCTAGGCCTAAAACAATGACGTTCAGCATTGGGCCACCCCTCAGCGATGAGTACGATACTCAAGATGGACGCTCAGCGTTGACGCCCAAGCGTTTGACAGTGACTTCACTGAAGAAGCCAACACTTAGCGGTGAGGTAGTGCTCAGCGGTGGGCGCGATACTCAAATTCTCCCCTCAGCGTTGGCGCTTAAGCGTTTGATAGAGAATCATTCAGTGAAGTTGGCGCTCAGCGCTGTCCTGGCGCTCAACGGTGGCTGCGTTTCTTCATTTGTGTACTTTCCATCTTTTCCTGAGTCCAACTCCTTCGTACTTCAGCTTCCTTCATTCAATTCATGTTAAATCCTACCAAAACAAGGAAAAACAAGCATAATACCACTAAAACCAACTTTGAATCTCTTATTCTCTGACTTAAGCAAAATGCATGATTCCAAGCTAGTTTCTAAGTCATAAAGGGTGTGTTTTGTATCAAATTCAAGTATAAAAATAATGGTTTTTGAACTGTTATCACAACCCCAAACTTAATACTTTGGTTGTCCTCAAGCAAACAAAATCCAACTCAGTCTTCCACCAATCATCACATTCAAAATCCTTTTCTTTAAAGACAAGTAATCACTCAAATCTGCTCATCAATAGAATTTAGTCAAGATGCACACATGCCTTGATTCTCAATGCTAATCATGGTGTTCACACAAGTGTTTCATGGTGTTCATGGAATCATTCCTCACCAGACAAGGTGTTTCACTCAATCACTCAAGTGTTTCAAGAGGTCACTCCTTCCCTCTACTATCCACATGTCACATAGAACAAAATTGCCTTTCATTTACCACAATCAATCATCATCACACACACACATGTCATCACAAGGACTTTTTCAAGGCTTATAATGTGGTTGGGCTAACAAGAAAAATTTGTTTTTCTAGATCACAAAATCCTTGAGTTAAGAGAGTCATTCAAACATTCATAGTTCAAGCACAAACTCTTTTTTTTTACCAATCTCACTCATTCCCAACTTTCCCTTTTCTTTGCATTGAGCTTTTCTTTTTCATTCTATCTTTTCTATCTTCTCTATCTTTTCATGCTTTGCTCAACACATTAGCTCATTGGTTATCTTTCTTTCAATTTCCACAACAACCCCAAACTTGAACCTTAATCAATACCACACAACAATTCTCAACTTAAATCAAGGTAAAGATTTTTCAAAAAGGATTTCACATATTGTTTAAGGCTTTGGTTCAAAAAAAGTAGAACACATGGTTCTTTCATGGGAAGAAAATTTTGCATTGGCTAAGAAAGGGCTTGTTCAAAAACGGCCTTGATCATATGACACATACATGCAATTTAATCAATCATAGAAACCTGGGCAATATCATTGATGCTTTCAAATAGATAGCATCATACAATCAAAAACTCTGGAGTTCAAAAACCTCACTCATAAGCTCAATCATTATTCCAAGCATCCCAGATAAATACCCTACTTAGCATCATAATCACAATCACAATATCATCATGCATCTGTTCACATAGCTTGTGAACCACCACCTGTACATTAGCATACAATGCAATCTCAACATCAATCAATATCAAGCAACATTAAGCACACTCATCATGCAACAATATCAATCAAACCATCATAACAAATAAAGTGTCAGACCAAGTACATTAAAACCTACACTACTAAACAGAAGCAAATAAAGTTCAGATTACAAATCCAGAAAGATAAGAAAAAGAAAAAGTCCTGCTCTAATCCCTATAGCATCCATCAATATATGTTATATCAGCTGCTCAACCCATGCTATCATCTGAGTCCTCCTCATCTCCATCCTCAGCATCCTCAAAGTCATCATCATCCTCGTCGTCCTCATCCATGGCTGGAGCTTCAGCTACTCTATCTCCACTCCCCTATGCATGTTCCTCCGGCCAAGCCACCACGTTGTTGAATTCATGCAGGAGGTGTATCATACATCCCTATAATCATCTCTGCAGTAGCCACCTGATAACGGTCTAAAAACCATTATTTTCATCCTTAAATATGATATCAAAACACACCTTTTGTGGCTTAGAATGAGCTTAAAATCAAGTAAAACACTTTGTTGAGTCATGTGAGAGTCAAAAGTTGGTTTTAGAGATATTATGCTTGTTTTTGCATTATTTTGCAGGGTTTTGATGAGAATTGAAGATGGAAGTGAATTAGGACGAACTTAGACTCAAGAAAGAGGAAGAAAAAGGAAGAAAAGAAGAGTCTAAGAACCGCTCAGCAGCCAAAATCAGCGCTGAGCAGTCAGAGCGGCTCGAGGCAAACCACTCAGCGGTAAAACTGACCGCTGAGCGGTGGCGTGACAAAGAGGCAAATTGTTGAGCGGTTCACTTAGGTGCTGAGCGATTATCTGTTTTTATTTGGCTTAGATTCTGTTATCGTTTTGGTCTATAAAAAGATCCAGTTTCAAATTGTAATCTTTTGGCCAGTAGAGACGTCCAGAGCTTTCTACACACCTTGGAGGAGGTTCCTTGGATGCTTAGGCTCCAATCTACCAAATTTAGGGTTTATTCTTCCATTCTTTCATTATTTTTGATCTAGATTCACCATGTCCATGGTGAACTAAACCCTAGGTTGTTGGGGAACAATGTAATCTTTTGAAACTCTCCTATATCAAAATTTTATCTTCTTTATATGCTTGCATATGCTTATCTTTATCAATTGTTGGGTTTCTTACCTTTGCTTGATGCTTTTATCGTTTAACTCATTCGGTAAATGTTGTTTCTCTTTATTGATACGGAGATGTACAGTAATGTCATGAACTGGGGGTAATTCCTTGATTATGCTAATACCGCTGATGGGTGTTGCCACCCATGCAAAATTTAATGTGCATAAAAGAATGCAGTATAGAGTAGGAAGTGACTCCTAGGTCGTCTCTCACGGACCAAATATGGTTCGAGAATTAGGTCAGACACGAAGTAGGGGGGGTTGTCAAAAGTTTGTGAGTGCAGATGGATTAAATTAAAAACACTAACGCAAACAAATAATTAAACACAGATATAAAAACGGGTTCAAAGACAAAATGAAAATGGTTGGTCATTAACTCAATTACTATGCTTCCTATCTCAGATGAACGACAAGTACACACTACTCTAATCCAAATCCGACACGAATCACCCAACTAAGCGAAGGCTAATTCGGTCTTCAAAATTACATACTAAGCGAATGCAATGCACAAATTTAATTTGTCATCCACCATACAGTCTAATCAACTAAGCGAAGAATTGACACCGATTAGGCAACTAAGCGTATACTTAATCGCAGGGAGACAACAGATTAAATATTAAGCAGAATCAAAGCAGCAGTATGACACTTAAAGTTTAAAAGTCTCAAGGAAACAAAACAATTTTATTAATGACAAACTCGACTCACTCAAACTAACATCACAACAAAAGTTTCAAAATCAAACAAAACAAACAATGAGCAAGAAAACTAGCGGCAATTAAATATTTATGCATTCTATGCTAAGAAAAAGGAACAACAAGAAATTCAAAATGAACCAAATGTGCCTCGTGCAAATTGATCAACATGAACATCATTCAACAATTGGAATCCGCACCATTCTACAATAAAACAAAATTCCAACTTTGTGTGCATAAAAGGAAATGGAAGCAGCTTGTTTTTTAAAGGAAAAGAAAAAAATTGAAATAACTGTGATCTTTAAAAGAAAAACCGTGCAGCTGTATTCTTTAATTTAAAATGAAATCTGCCGAGAAAAGAACCATGGAGTGTGTGTCGGCTACAGCCTTAAGCACACATTTTTAAAAGCCAAAAATCCTTGAAAACAAAATCTACCGAGATCATGAGTGATGGCTAAGACATTAATTGCAAAAGTGCTGGATCAAAATAAAAAGCGTGAGAATTAAAACAATGCTGCAGTTGCTGCCCAATTAATCATCGTCAATACTACCAATATGTGCTGCAGTTGCTTCCTTCAATCCCTATATTAAAACAATTGCACAAAGCTAAATGAAAGGCAATGATAATCAGCGTGCTATAGTCAACGAAAAGAAAATGGCTTGGTGCTTTTCTTAAAATAAAAGGAATCAACTTGGTGCCTCCTGCAGGAACGTAAATCAACACTTTCTTCAACCAAAAAGTTAATAAAACCAAATAAAAGAAAGAAAGAAAGGGCAATTAGAAAATCCCCAAATGATCCAAGCGTGAATGAACACTAAAAGATGGCTTTGCAATTTAGTGTGGCAGCGGGTAGCATACAACAACATTCCAGGACTTATCATTCAACCAAAGTCTAAAATGACTAAAAACATGGTTTTCCCTAGAAGAGGCTATGAAAAAACGTTACAACAGACCATGCCCCTTGAAAAGTGACGGCTGATGGCTGCATTACCCAATACCCATTTCCGAAAACATTGTTCCCAAGGTTCTCCAAAATAAAACGCTCCAGTAGAATCCAAATCAGAGTGTGTGACGGCTGGTGCACCTTTTCCTAGGGCCAAGTGTCCTAAAATTGGGGTGGCGTCCACCCTAAAAATAAAAGGAAACCCTAGGTCAAGTGTCCTACAATTTTGGGCCCCTCATAATTTTTAATAATGGCCCAATGTGCAAAAGTTTGTCTAAAAAGTTTAAGCAATTAAAATTACAATACAACTAAAATTTAAAATGTCTAATTTGAGAGTCTTGAATTTATTTGGTGTCCTCCAAATGTCCCAAATTATGTTTCCAAAATTTTCCCTGAAAATAATAATGCAAATAATTAGCTCAGAAAATTCAAATTAATTAAAATTAGAATTTCTGGTCAAATTAAGCATAATTAGGAAAAACAGGAAAATATCGGACAATTAAGCACAATTCCCTGATTAAATTCGATACAATAAACTAAGTGAAATCAATAAAATATCGACTTATCAAAATAGACCACACTTAGTCTTTTGCACTCCTGGGCAAAATCAAGACGCAAATCATGGAACAGTTCAACGGACATCAGAGAATTGACACAGACTCAACTCACAGAAAACAAAGACTCACGAGGAAAGAAACAAACAGAATTACACAATTCTCAAGAAATCTGGACGATGAAAGGAAGTGGACAGTATCCCACACAGAGTCAAGGAAAGCAGATACTCATGAAATCATCCAAGCAGTTTAAAGCTTGACAAAATGATCAATCAGTTTGAAAGGTGAATCAAAAGCAATAAAACCTCACAGATTCACACTATCAGTGTTTCTCTCAAGTGTCAAGGATAACCAATGTCAACTCAATGCACTCAAGAAAGCAAGCAACAAACAGACTTGACAAGCCTCTAATATCAACACTCAAAACATATATGCATGTTCAAATCAAAAGGTCTTTTATGGATGTAATGAGGTCAAGGAAAAGGGAGGATGAGTATGGATGAGAAGCTTCAAACCAAAAGAAATAGAGGAGCAATGGGGAACAAGTGTACACACATTCAAACACACCCAAAACCTCTAATTCAATCCTCTTCTTGACTCCATTATTCACACAACAATTTTTTTTTCTCATTTTTCTGTATTTTTTTTCTTCTTTTTTTTTTCATCTTGTCTCTTTTCTTTTCTCTCTTTTTAGAACACAACTCTAAGAGACAAGATACACACATATTTTTACAAAAACACAAACAAGAATAGGAACCAATCTAGCCAATTCATCATAATCTCCCAGGAGACCACACTTATTCCCAAAACAATTCTAAAGCTCCAAAATTTCCTAAGGTTAAGGTAATCATGGTTTTTCACTTAGGGCTAGTGTATAAGCTTCAAAACAAAGAAATGAGGAAAGCATAGGCTCAAAAGGGGTCATCAATGGAACAAAACAAGGTAGGCTCATTTGGCTAGAGAGGCTCAAGAACAAAACTTCCTTTATCACTTCCAAACAAGCATATCAATCAAGAATCATCAACAAGAGTCAAGCTAAGGCATATGTGCAAGTAATCAAGAGACATATCACACACAAGAAAGAACATAAAGTGGCTCAAGTCCTCACACAGGGTAATTCTGTGACAATCAATTCAACTCTCAAACATCATAATCATCTTCCAAGCAGAGAAAAGCAAGGATTTCCAACCAATCAGAGTATCAATGAAATGAAAGACACATCTACAACCTAAACAAAGTCCAGAAATCAAGAGAAACATGTAAAACTGTACACAAGACACAACAAAAACTACCTAGAAAACAAAAAATTTAACGCAGAAAACAAAAAATTTAACAAAGAAAAATCAGAGTCTCTAAAACAAAAAATTTAACAAAGAAAAATCAGAGTCTCCCCCAATAGACCACACTTAAACTACACAGTGTCCTCAATGTGTCACAATCATCATATCAGGAATCAGAACAATCAACATATCAATGACAAATGCAATAAAAGCGGGAAAGGGAGGAGAAGGGAAAAGAAGACTCCCCTGATCATGGTGGCAGTTGCCAATTTTGGACTTTCAGGGAGATCTCTTCCACCACCGGAGTCAGCAAAGAAGTCTTGAGGAGGAATTGCTTCAGTCTCCAAATTTGATCAAGCAGGGAGATGTCCTCCACAACTGGATCTAAGAAGTGATTGTTGATAAGCAGGTTCAGTTGGTGCCTATTGATCTTCAAACTGGTGTGTATACTGGCACTCTTGTCTTCCACCATGGGTGTTTGTTGATCAAACTCATGTGTACCTCCTGCAACATGGTTAGTGCAATGTGGTTCTATAGAAATAACATGCAGAGGTATAACACCCAATCTCAGTGTAACAAGCTGACCCTCAGATATACCCTCAGAACATAAATCAAGTTCAAATTTAGTAGCAGTATCAACAACAGAATCAGATTCATGTTCAGTGCATGAAGAACAAACATTCATATGTGATAGAAAAAAGTGGTTCTCATCATGCAAAGAGGGAGAATTAAAAGCATGCTCATCAACAATACAATCATCAACATACCCATCATCAGCATAATCATCAACAACATAATCTATCTCAGGTATGTTTACCTACACTTCCCTAGATGTGGCTGAAGTGGTGGAAAGTGAAAGTGGTCTACCTATCTCAAAAGTGGTGCTCATATCTGCCTGTTCCTCAACATTTTCATCAGATTCACAGTTAGTATCACCAATCATAAAGTTGGAATCTGGTTGCATCACAGAATTGATTTCAACACAAATAGAACAAGAACCAACTTCACAACTACATTTAAAATTTTCAGAAAACTGTGAAAGATCAAAATTTAATCCTAAGTCTGAAACATCTTTGGTTTCCACAGTTTCAATGTCAAAATCAACACTAACATGTTAATTCTCAGCAGAATCAAAAATATGTGAATGCATAAATAGCTCAGGCAAAGCAAGTGGGAATTCAAGTTTAGAGAAAACCTATGCTGATTCATGATTCATCTCACTAGTAACAGCAGAATGAGCAACTGCATCCTCAGGTGCAAGAGTGGGGGCATAGGAGGGTGGGGAAGTAGATGGCGTAGTAGTAAGCTCGTGGCTCTGCTCCCCATCTCTTATGTGGATGGCACTGGCATCATTAAGAATCGGAACAATCTGCAATGGTGATCCTTCTAAAAATTGAGACTGTTCCTCGGTGCACTACGCGACCATCTACCTCCACAACTCATTCAATGTAGGCCCAGAAGAACTAGAAGATTTGGCAGGTGCCTTTTGCTGTTGTTGTTGCCTCTGATTTTTCCGTTGTGGCTGCCTGTTATTGTAGATGTTGATAACATAAGCTTGAGGCTTATCATGAGAAACAAGGTGCTCCAAAGAAGGACAGGCATCCGTATAGTGGTCGCTGGAAGAACATATAGCACACAACCGTGCAACAGATGCAGATGGAGGTGCTAGTCTCTGGTTGGATGCCAGCTGTGTCACCAAACTCTCAAGAGAATCAAGATTGCTTTCCAATTTCCTACCAACAGTTGATAAAGAATGGGCAGGCTCATGAAACTGCAACTGTTGTGGTTCCTGAATAGGTGGAGGCATACAAGGAGTCTGGAATGATGGTTCATGATATTGATGCTGTGAAGTACCATACCATCCCAAGTTAGGATCAGTCCTCCCAGGATCGACGTTATAACCATACCGCACAAGGGAGAACTTGTCTAGAAACTGACGCTTCAGATCTTCCCAACTGGTGACGGATTGGTGGGCTGTCGCGGCCCATACAAATTTGATTGCAATTTAGAAATGCAGTATAGTGCTAGGAAGTGACTCCTAGGTCGTCTCACAAGGACCAACTGCGGTTCGAGACTTAGGTCTAACACATAGTGGGGGGGAGGGGGGGTTTAAAAGTGTTTTTGCAAGGAAAATTAAACCCAATTAAAATGCATGGAAATTAAACACAACCGAATAAGACAGAAAACATTAAAGTAAAATAAAATGCTAAGCCTAACACTACAATTAAATTACTAAAATCGAAAAGAACATACCATGACTAAATTTAAACTAGCAACAATTAATTTATTATTCATCCTATGCTACGGTAATAAACAAAAAAAAAGAAAGAAATTAATGATGGAGTATCAAAGCTGGAACGAAACTTTAAAGAGAAGAGCAATTAATGATTTTGCAATCGAAGTACACAAAAAATTCAATTCTAAAGTTCTTGAACAATTGGCAAGTGGCAATTCAGCAAATGCATTTTCTTTGAATTAGAAGAAAACAATGGTTCGCCAAGAGATTGGGTTTAGGGTAGACTAAGAAAGTTTGCATGATAATATGATAAATAAGCTAAGAAGATAAGAAGAGTAGATATAAGAGGGTGGATAAGATAAAATTGTAAACCCTAACAACTCCATTCATCCATAGTCTTTTCTAGCCAATTGATTCATTGCATTTGCATGTTTACTTTTGTTCTTTGCATTCAAAACCTAAATTTAATTCTTTTCTCAAGTCTTATGCAATTGGTTTACACGAAATTTAAGGCCTAAGAGTCCTTTTGGAAAACGATACTCATACTTACCCGTTTTATATTACTTGATAATGATCTGGGACACTTGCTAGGGACTTAACAAGTTTTTGGCGCAGTTGTCGGGGACTCGTGGTTTAACTTATCTAGTAGTCTAAATTGATTAAATTTGACTTGATTGTATATATTTTGTTTTTGTTTTTGTTTTTGTTTTATTTTATATAAAAGTGCTACTAGGGTTTGTGTTTCTTGTGCATGCAGGAAACTAGACATACTAGGAGCAAGAAAAACACACTCTTCTTGAAGGCTTGAGTGAAACAAGTAAAGGAGAGTCAGACACCCATCTAGGGAGTTGTTTCCCTCTCCTGACAGATTATTATCACCTTCACTAGAAGCTCGTATACTAGATTCAGAAGAGATGGCAAATGAGCAACCCCCTCCAAGACGCACTCTAGCAGACCAATCTAATGTTGTTGGCCCTTTCCACTTCAATAGCATAGCCATGCCAACAGATCATACGACCAACATGGTGATGCATCCAGCACTTATCAATCTGGTGCAAGGCAACCAATTTCACGACCTCTCAAATGAGAACCCATATGATCATTTGACAATGTATAATGAAATTTGTAACACTATGAAGATGACGGAGTGCCAGATGAACGAGTAAAGCTTAGCCTGTTTCCATTCTCATTGGGAGGCAGTGCTAAGACATGGTTGAATTCCTTTCCTGAAGGAACATTCACTACATGGGAGACTGTGGCAACAAAATTTGTCAATAAATATTTTCCACAAGTCCAAAGTTACTCAGGGAAGGCTAAAGATATCATCATTCAAACAAGGCATGGAGGAGACTCTTGGTCAAGCCTGGGAAAGATTCAAGGGCTTATTGAGGAAGACAACAGTCCACAGTTTTGACAAGACTACTATAGTTCTTGCTTACTTAGGTGGTCTGAACACGCAGTTAAAGATGATGCTTGACGCCTCAGCTGGAGGTGATACCAAAAGGAAGACTGAAGATGAAGCCTATGACTTGATTGAGAGTATGGCTGCTAATGAGAAGGAAACTTACAGTGAAAGGGGCGCAACTGTTTAGAACAGAGGAGTTTTGCACTTGCCTGCAGAGGATGGTATACTAGCTCAGAATAATCTTCTAACTCAAAAACTAGACAATTTGACAAAGATTCTCTCACAACTTCCTAAGGAGATTCGTAATGTCTCCCAAGCACAATAGCTTTGTGATTTCTGTGGTGGTGACCATATCAATGGTCAATATGCTATACCAGAAGAGATGCAACAGGAAGCGAATTATATGGGGAATGAGAATCAGTTCCAGTATAGGCAGGGGAACTTCAACCAAGGAAACTCTAGCCAAGGTTGGAAGAACCATCCTAGTATTGGACAACCACATAATAACTCATCTGGACAAACAGGAGGCTTCCGACCGCAACAACCTTCACCTTTGTGGCAGCAGGTCAATCACTTGACAGAGACTGTGAGAGACCTAAATAATAGATTTGACAAATTCTTGAAGGTTTATGAGTCTAATCATGCAAGTGACCAAGCCAGTTTTAGATCTTTGGAGATTTAAATTGGTCAACTATCAAAGAGGGTAGAAACCACTGAGAAGAATCAGTTTGGGGCTAACACTGATGTTAACCCTAAAGAGGAGTGTAAAGTTGTTGTTATTAGGAGCAAAAGGAAAGTGGACAAGGAAGTTGTGGAAATCGGGAGTAATGAAGATGAAGAAGAGGAAAAAGAAATTATTGAGTTAGACAGTAGTGAAGGTGAGGAAGAAGAGAAAGTAAGAGACAGTCACAATGGGCAGTCTAGAGAAAATTTTAACTAGGTGATTGTTAACGGATTGGCAAGCGTACCAAATCGTATTAAGTAATAATAAATGGTAAGTCCAAGTGTCCTTTTCCCAAGAGACTCGAAAGGCCTTATCGTTCGTGTGAANTAAGATCGTAAGACTTGAAAATAAAAATTAATTAATTGGGTATGAGAACAAAANATANACATGCAAAAGANATTGATTCAATTGACGAGAAGAAAACGATGGATGAATGGAGTTGTTGGGGGTTTACAATTTCATCTTATCCGCACACTCTTATTTACTCCTCTTGATTTATTTGCTTGATTAACTAATTGTTATGCAACTTTCTTAGCCTACCCTTAACCCGATCCCTCGGCGAAAATAGCCTATTACTAATTACTGGCTTGCTATCCCTAGCCTCCCCTAGCAATTAATAATGCATTATAGAGCAGAAGTGAAAAACAATTGATCGTCCTACCCGTATCCCTAGGTGGTAT
>NW_014542350.1:144075-152557 GCF_000741045.1 Vigna radiata var. radiata
GAGTTAAAAGATAAAAGCATTAAGCACAGATGAGAATCCAACAATTAATAATCAAAGCATATGGAAACCATATAAATAAACCAGAGTTTCAATAGAAGAGAGTATCAAAAGATTACATTGTTTCCCCCAACAACAATAGGGTTTAGTTCACCATTGTCATGGTCAATCTAGATGAAAAATGGATGAGGAATGGAAAAGCAAACCCTAAATAAGAAGAAATGGAGCCTAAGCATCCAAGAGATCATCTCCAGAGAGTGAAATTAGGTCTGGCCGCCCCCTTCTGTCAAAAGAATGCATCTAAACTGGCAATAGAGCTATTTATAAGTGAGGAGCGCAACAGAAAACAGGCCCAACCCAGCAGACAACCGCCCGGCGGCAGGGGTCTGATAAAGGATCAAAAACAATTATTTTCATACTTAATTTTGATATCAAATGCACCCTTTTGACTTAGAAACTTGCTTGTTTTTCTTTAGTTTTGTGAATAAAAGAGTTGAGGACATGTTTTATGATTTTATCATTAAATTCCNTTGATTTTGTAGNTTTTTGGAATGATTTGAAAGAATGGTTGAATTATCAAATGGTTGGAGTGTAGAAAAGTCAAACAAAATGCAGAAAAGTCAACCAGTCAACCAAAAAAGTCAACCGGTCAACCAGAAAAGTCAACCAGTCAACCAGTTGACCAGAATGCTGAAAAGTTGACTAGAGCGCAGTTGACCAGTGTCGGGCGGTGAAATTGAGCGCCGGGCAGTGCTGCGGCTTGAGGGAAACCGCCCGGTGGTGAAATTAGGCGTCGGGCGGTGGTCAGATTGGCCTGGACCTGTTTTATGTTATTTTTTATGATCTATTTGGGCTTGGGCTTGTTTTATGTCATTTTTATGCCCTATTTAAAGGACAAAACGTCTTAGGTTTGTATCTTTTGATGGCTTAGGCACAAAAACACACTTTTCACCCCTTTGGGGTAGATTTGAAGATGGTGACAGCTCTCCTTTTCTCCTTTTTAGGGTTTGTATCTCTTTCATTCCATTCTTCACCTAGTTTCTCCATGACGACGGGAAACTAATCTTATTTGTTGTTGCGGTAACAATGTAATCTTTTGATACTCTCTTTTATTGAAACTCTTGTTTATTTATATGGTTTCCATATGCTTTGATTATTAATTGTTAGGTTCTCATCTGTGCTTAATGCTTTTATCGTTTAACTCATTTGATAACTGTTGTTTGTCTTTACTAATACGGGGACGTACAATAATGTCATTAACTGGTGAGTGATTCCTTGATTAAGAAATACCACCTAGGGATAGGGGTAGGACGATCAATTGTTTTTTCACTTCTGCTCTATAATGCATTATTATTTGCTAGGGGAGCCTAGGGATAGCAAGCCAGTAATTAGTAATAGGCTCTTTTCGCCGAGGGATCGGGTTAAGGGTAGGCCAAGAAAGTTGCATAACAATTAGTAAATCAAGCAAATAAATCAAGAGGAGTAAATAAGAGAGAGCGGATAAGATGAAATTGTAAACCCCCAACAACTCCATTCATCCATCCACTTTTTTGTTTAACCTCAATTGATCAAATTGCATTCATGTTTATTTTTCTGCACTTTATAAAAATCCCAAAATATTATTTTTATTGTCTTGATTGGTTAAATAAAAGCACAACAGTTTAGTGTCATGAGTCTCTTGGGAAAACGATACTTGGACTTATCATTTATTATTACTTGAACGATTTGGTACACTTGCCAATCCGTTAACAAGTTTTTGGCGCCGTTGTCGGGGACTCATGGTAGAACTATTCTATGTGTGTGATTCTTGATCGATTAGACTTTTTTTTTTATTTGATCTTATTTGATTTGATTTGATTTTATCTTATTTTGTTTTATTTTATTTTATCTTATTTTGTTTCATTTGATTTGATTTGATTTGATTTGATTGGATTTGATTTGATTTGATTTGATTTGATTTGATTTGATTTTATTTTATTTTATTTTATTTTTTTATCTTTCTGTTTTTATTTCTTTTCTTTTAAAAAAAACGAAAATAAAATAAAATAATATCTTTCCTTATTCTTCTTTTTATTCTTCTTCACATTCTTTTCCTCATTCTTCTCCTTATCTTTCCATCTGTCTACCTTTCTATCTTTTTATTTATTTTTCTTTTTATGTTTTTTATTTTATTTTTTGTTTTTTTTTTCTTTCTTTATCTTTTCAAAAAAAAGAAACGAAAATTAAAAAAAAAATTATCTTTTACTATTTTTATTTTTTTATTTTTTATTTTTATTTTGTTTTTTTGGGCTAATTTTGTGCTCTAGTGTAGTGTTCTTTAGTGTATGCAGGATAAAATTTTTGGTACTAGGAGCACAAGATTATCAGGAGGCACATAAGGAAGGAGAATTGGTTCACCAACACCCTGATGTGAAAAGTGACAAACCCTAATCTGCCACATCAATGAAATTCAAAATTAGGTTATGGGTTGTCAAGACTATTAAAGCAAGCAGAGCTCTTGAGATTGAGGATCCTTAGAGTTGGTGACAAGAAAATTGTTAGTGTCATGAAGGAAGGAAGAATGCCAACGTTAAAAATCAACACCTACTGATGGGTGTTTGGGCTTTACCGGGTCAAGCTAATGACGTTAAAGAAGCGTTTGCTAGGAGGCAACCCAGTTTCTAACCTAGTTTCTGAATTTTTTTTTATCTTGTATTTTGTTTTGATTTGATTTTATTTGATTTTATTTGATTTTATTTTTTATTTATTTTATTGTTTTAGGGTTTTGTGCTGCTTCTGATGGCAGTGATGATTAGCATCTACTGATGGATGCTATATGATTAGACATCTACTGATGGATGTCACTGACAACATTTATTGATAAATGCCATTGGGATAGCATCTATTGGGTGATGTTAGAAGATGTAGGTATCTACTGAAGGATACCAGGAAGGTACACCTACTGATGGGTGCTAGAAAGGTTAGGGTCAGGCTCGTGACGTTAAACAAGCGCTACTTGGGAGGCAACCCAGTTTTCTAAACTTATCTTTTTAAATTATGTTATATTTGCTTCTGTTTTTAGAATAGGTATTGATGTACNATAAATCAAGAGGAGTAAATAAGAGAGAGCGGATAAGATGAAATTGTAAACCCCCAAAAACTCCATTCATGCATCCACTTTTGTGTTTAACCTCAATTGATCAAATTGCATTCATGTTTATTTTTCTGCACTTTATAAAAATCCCAAAATATTATTTTTATTGTCTTGATTGGTTAAATAAAAGCACAACAGTTTAGTGTCATGAGTCTCTTGGGAAAACGATACTTGGACTTATCATTTATTATTACTTGAACGATTTGGTACACTTGCCAATCCGTTAACAAGTTTTTGGCGCCGTTGTCGGGGACTCATGGTAGAACTATTCTATGTGTGTGATTCTTGATCGATTAGACTTTTTTTTTTATTTGATCTTATTTGATTTGATTTGATTTTATCTTATTTTGTTTTATTTTATTTTATCTTATTTTGTTTCATTTGATTTGATTTGATTTGATTTGATTGGATTTGATTTGATTTGATTTGATTTGATTTGATTTGATTTTATTTTATTTTATTTTATTTTTTTATCTTTCTGTTTTTATTTCTTTTCTTTTAAAAAAAACGAAAATAAAATAAAATAATATCTTTCCTTATTCTTCTTTTTATTCTTCTTCACATTCTTTTCCTCATTCTTCTCCTTATCTTTCCATCTGTCTACCTTTCTATCTTTTTATTTATTTTTCTTTTTATGTTTTTTATTTTATTTTTTGTTTTTTTTTTCTTTCTTTATCTTTTCAAAAAAAAGAAACGAAAATTAAAAAAAAAATTATCTTTTACTATTTTTATTTTTTTATTTTTTATTTTTATTTTGTTTTTTTGGGCTAATTTTGTGCTCTAGTGTAGTGTTCTTTAGTGTATGCAGGATAAAATTTTTGGTACTAGGAGCACAAGATTATCAGGAGGCACATAAGGAAGGAGAATTGGTTCACCAACACCCTGATGTGAAAAGTGACAAACCCTAATCTGCCACATCAATGAAATTCAAAATTAGGTTATGGGTTGTCAAGACTATTAAAGCAAGCAGAGCTCTTGAGATTGAGGATCCTTAGAGTTGGTGACAAGAAAATTGTTAGTGTCATGAAGGAAGGAAGAATGCCAACGTTAAAAATCAACACCTACTGATGGGTGTTTGGGCTTTACCGGGTCAAGCTAATGACGTTAAAGAAGCGTTTGCTAGGAGGCAACCCAGTTTCTAACCTAGTTTCTGAATTTTTTTTTATCTTGTATTTTGTTTTGATTTGATTTTATTTGATTTTATTTGATTTTATTTTTTATTTATTTTATTGTTTTAGGGTTTTGTGCTGCTTCTGATGGCAGTGATGATTAGCATCTACTGATGGATGCTATATGATTAGACATCTACTGATGGATGTCACTGACAACATTTATTGATAAATGCCATTGGGATAGCATCTATTGGGTGATGTTAGAAGATGTAGGTATCTACTGAAGGATACCAGGAAGGTACACCTACTGATGGGTGCTAGAAAGGTTAGGGTCAGGCTCGTGACGTTAAACAAGCGCTACTTGGGAGGCAACCCAGTTTTCTAAACTTATCTTTTTAAATTATGTTATATTTGCTTCTGTTTTTAGAATAGGTATTGATGTACATGGTTGGACACTATATCTGATGCAATGGTTTGATATTAATTTTGCATGATGGGTATTGCTTGATGAGGCTTTGATATTGATGAAGTTGAGATTGCACAATATGCTGATATACAGGTGGTGGTTCACAAGCTGTGTGAACAGATGCATTGTAATTTTGTGATTGTGATTATAAGGCTAAGCAGGGTATTTAATTAAATGATTGGAATAAGCTTATGAGTGAGGTTTGAGCTCCAGAGTTCTGATTGATATATTTTCTATCTACTGGAAGCATGAATGATTTTGCCTAAGTTTCTATGATTGATTGAATTACGTGTATGTGTCACATGATCAAGGCCATTTTTGATAAGCCCTTTTCTAAGCCAAAAATTTCGTCCCACATGAAAAAGAACATCTTATGTTCTACCCTTTTTTAACATAAGCCTTAAACAAGATGAAAACCCTTGCTATGAAAATCTTTGCCTTGAGTTAGGTTGAGAAATATTTTTGGGATATTGTTAAAGGTTCAAGTTTGGGGTTGTTGGGAGAATTGAAAAAGAAAAAGAAAAGTTAAGCATTGAGCTTATGAGTTGAAAAGAAAATGCATGAGAAAAGATGAAAAAGATAGAAAAAGCAAAGCATGAAAAGAAAAGCTCAATGTGAAGAAAAGGGAAAGTTGGGAATGAGTGAGATTGGTAAAAAGAGAGTTTGTGCTTGGACTATGAATGTATAATAACTCTCTTAACTCAAGGGTTTTGTGATCTAGAAAAACCAATTTTCCTAGTTAGCCCAACCACATTATAAGCCTTGAAAAGTCCTTGTGATGACATGTGTATGTGACGATGTTTGATTGTGGCAAATGAAAGGCAATTTTGTTCTATGTGACATGTAGATAGTAGAGGGAAGGAGTGACCTCTTGAAACACCTGTGTGATTGAGTGAAACACTTTATCTGGTGAGGAATGATTCCATGAATTCATGATTACATCTATGCTTAGCTAACTGACCATTCATGAGAATAACATCTGTTGGATATTATGTGATTATATGAACACCACAATGAGTTAATTGAATCAAAGCATGTGCACATCTTGACTAAATTTTATTGATGAGTTGATTTGATTGATTACCTATTTTGAAAGAAAGAGCTTTTGAACGTGATTGAACCATTGTGTTGATTTGTGGAAGACTAAGTTTCATCTTGTTTGCTTGAGGACAAACAAAGTTTCAAGTTTGGGGTTGTTGATAAAGGTTCAAAAACAATTATTTTCATACTTAATTTTAATATCAAATGCACCCTTTTGACTTAGAAACTTGCTTGTTTTTCTTTAGTTTTGTGAATAAAAGAGTTGAGGACATGTTTTATGATTTTATCGTTAAATTCCCTTGATTTTGTAGGTTTTTGCAATGATTTGAAGGAATGGTTGAATTATCAAATGGTTGGAGTGCAGAAAAGTCAAACAAAATGCAGAAAAGTCAACCAGTCAACCAAAAAAGTCAACCGGTCAACCAGAAAAGTCAACCAGTTGACCAGAATGCTGAAAAGTTGACCTGAGTGCAGTTGACCAGCGCCGGGTGGTGAAATTGAGCGTCGGGCGGTGCTGCGGCTTGAGGGAAACCGCCCGGCGGTGAAATTAGGCGTCAGGCGGTTGTCAGATGGGCCTGAACCTGTTTTATGTTATTTTTTATGATCTATTTGGGCTTGGGCTTGTTTTATGTCATTTTTATGCCCTATTTAAAGGCCAGAACGTCTTAGGGTTTGTATCTTTTGATAGCTTAGGCACAGAAACACACTTTTCACCCCTTTGGGGTAGATTTGGAGATGGTGACAGCTCTCCTTTTCTCCTTTTTAGGGTTTGTATCTCTTTCATTCGATTCTTCACCTAGTTTCTCCATGACGATGGGAAACTAATCTTATTTGTTGTTGGGGAAACAATGTAATCTTTTGATACTCTCTTTTATTGAAACTCTTGTTTATTTATATGGTTTCCATATGCTTTGATTATTAATTGTTGGGTTCTCATCTGTGCTTAATGCTTTTATCGTTTAACTCATTCGATAACTNTTGNTTGTNTNNATNNATACGGGGACGTACAGTAATGTCATGAACTGGTGAGTGATTCCTTGATTAACCAATACCACCTAGGGATAAGGGTAGGACGATCAATTGTTTTTCACTTCTGCTCTATAATGCATTATTAATTGCTAGGGGAGGCTAAGGATAGCAAGCCAGTAATTAGTAATAGGCTCTTTTCGCCGAGGGATCGGGTTAAGGGTAGGCCAAGAAGGTTGCATAACAATTAGTAAATCAAGCAAATAAATCAAGAGGAGTAAATAAGAGAGAGCGGATAAGATGAAATTGTAAACCCCCAACAACTCCATTCATCCATCCAATTTTGTGTTTAACCTCAATTGATCAAATTGCAATCATGTTTATTTTTCTGCACTTTATAAAAATCCCAAAATATTATTTTTATAGTCTTGATTGGTTAAGCAAAAGCACAACAGTTTAGTGTTGTGAGTCTCTTGGGAAAACGGTACTTGGACTTACCATTTATTATTACTTGAAGGATTTGGTACACTTGTCAATCCGTTAACAGGGTCTACCGCCCGGCGGTTTGCCTCTAATCGCAAATCTTCCCAGCGCCCACGCCATATGCCTATTCCTCGCACTGGACCGCCCGACGGTGTAATTTTCCGCCGGGCGGTACGTCGACTCCTCATTTCTTCATTTTTCTTCCCTTTTCTTGAGTCTACGACCTTCATCTTCAACTCCATTCTTCACTTTCTCAAAAATGCTACAAAACAATGCAAAACAAGGATAATATCGCTAAAAATAACTTTTGACTCTCTACAGACTCATTTATTGAGTTTTGCTTGATTCTAAGCTCATTCTAAACAGTAAAGGGAGTAATTTGGTCTAAAATGACATATGAAATTAACTGTTTTTCAACCTTCATCAGTGACTGTAGTACCTTCGGTGATCCAACAGATTCCTGCATATTCTTGAAGATTAGAATTTTATTTTCGAGATATAATAGATCTTGATGAAGAGGAGCAGAAATTTGATATTCAACCTTAAAAGAAGAATTATCCGCCTAAGGTAAAAGATCCAGGTTGTTTGACTCTTTCATGTGTGGTGAATGATATTGATATAAGAGGAGTGATAACGGTCTAAACACCGTTATTTTCATACTTAAATTTGATATTAAAACACACCCTTTATGGCTTAGAATGGGCTTAAAATCAAGTAAAACACTTGGTTGAGTCTTGTGAGAGTCAAAAGTTGGTTTTAGAGATATTATGCTTGTTTTTACAATGTTTTGCAGGGTCTTAAGGTGAATTGAAGATGAAAGTGAAGTAAGGTGGATTTAGACCCATGAAAGAAGAAGAAAAATGACAAAAAGAAGGGTCAAGTGAGCCGCTAAGCGCCAGAATGGACCACTGAGCGCTCAGAACTATTAGAGGGAAACCGCTCAGCGGCAAAATTGACCGCTGAGCGGTCAAAGCGGCTAGAGAGAAACCGCTGAGCGGTGAATTTAGGCGCCTGGGCGGTTGTCTGTTTTTATTAGCTAGATTCTGTAATCTTTCTGTTATCTTTTTGGGCTTATATATAGCCCCAGTGCGAATCAAAACATATTCTTTTGGCAGAGAGAAACGTCCAGAGCTATTCCACACACCTTGGAGGAGGTTCCTTGGATGCTTAGGCTCCAATCTACCAAGTTTAGGGTTATTTCTTCCGTTCTTCCATTATATTTCATCTAGATTCACCATGACTATGGTGAACTAAACCCTAGGTTGTTGGGGAACAATGTAATCT
>NW_014542350.1:153152-161896 GCF_000741045.1 Vigna radiata var. radiata
TCTTAAAGCCAATTGAATCATTGCATTTGCATGTTTACTTTTGTTCTTTGCATTAACAACTCAATTTGATTCTTTTCTGAAGTCTTACGCAATTTGTTTACATGAAAAGTAAGGCCTAAGAGTCCTTTGGGAAACGATACTTGGACTTACCCATTTGTATTACTTGATAACGATCTGGTACACTTGCCAGGGTCTTAACAAGGAGCCATGATAGATTCTGGATCTAGCATTAATATGATGCCAAAGCGTTTCTTGAAGAAAATTGGAGGGTTGGTATTAAAACCGTCAAACCTTATTGTGACAGTGGCAGATGGTTCTACAAAAGAACCACTTGGTATAGTGGAGAATGTGACTGTGCAAGTGGAGCAGCTAGAGTTCTTGGTTGATTTCATAGTCATGGGCATGGACAATGAGGAGAGGATTCCAATGATTCTTGGAAGACCTTTCATGGCAACTTCAAAGATGTTTATTAGTGTCCATGATGGAAGAATCATGATGAGAGACCATGAACATGTGTTGTTATATAATGGCTCTAATGAAAATAATGTTAGAGTTAAAAAGAGGGCTAGACGTAAAAAGACTAGAAGAGAAGCTACATTTGAAGATAGCACATCAGGTTTTGAAACTGACAGTTGTAATATTTTACAGGTACCTAAAGTTGAAGAGGTTGATAAAGGAGGAACAATCCACTCAAAAGATACATCACATCCATGTGGTTCACAGGTAAGATTCAAGAATAAAAGGTGGATTGTGAACAAGATTAAAGAAGATGGAGTAGTGGAGATTAGAAGACCATACTCAAAAGCCATCAGAAGAGTGGATAGAAGGGAACTGATGAGTTGGGTAGATAAAGACCCCAACTGGGATAGGAAGATGTGATTATATTTGATGTAATCCCATTTTTTGTAAAACATTTGTAGTTTTAGGTTTATTTTATTTTGAACTTGTAATTCTTTGGATTTTTAAACATTTGTGGGTAGCATCTATTGAGGGATGCTAAAGATTTTAGGTATCTACTGAAGGATACCAGGAAGGTACACCTAATGATGGGTGTTGGTAAGAAGGCACTTACTGATGAGTGCTAGACAAGTTTGGGTCATGCTCGTCACGTTAAACAAGCGCTACCTGGGAGGCAATCCAGTTGATTATATTTGTTTTAACTTTATGTTAAGAGCATTGCATGTTTGAATGTTGCATTTGAGAGGGGAAAGGCATGTGATTGAAAAGTTGAAGGTTGAATTAAAGTTCTATAGGGTTAGATGGCCTAAAAGCAAGCAAAGAAGAGAGAAAGGAAATTTCAGGCAAACCGCTGAGCGGTCCATTTGAACGCTGAGCGGTTGCGGTGTAAACCAGTCTCGGTTTTGATAAAAGCTGAGCGGTTTTTAGGTTTTGCACTTTAAAACCTCTTCTTTGCGGTTCGCCCAAGCGGTCTTCCTAAGCCCTAGTACTTTTCATTCACTTTCAAGAGCTTTCTAGAGATATTTCCTCACTTTCTCATCACCCACTCACAAAAATTTCACTTTTCTACCATTATCTTGTCAAAGTTTGGGGTTTTTGTCGAGGGTTGTGCATTAGAGAGGGCATTCATCATCAATTAGGAGCAAGTTTAGCAAGCATTTGAGATCTCCACTCAAGTAAGTTGTGCAATTTCAGTCTTAGGGTTTCTAATTGAAATTTGATTGAAGAACATGCTTAGGAACATGTTAAATTAGGGCTTTTGATTTCTATGCATGATTTGATGAAATAGAAACTGTTTGAACCGATTGAATTGCATGAAATTGATCTGGAATGGTGAAATAGGTGTTAGAGTAGAGATTAAGGCTGTTGAAAGATGGTTTTTGAAAAACCCAACCGAAAACCGCTGAGCGGTCTGCCTGACCGTTGAGCGAAATTCATGAGATTTGAGTAAACTTAGCTAGAGTACTAGTTAAGTAATCTATCTTTTCAATATGAGTAAGACAATTTTCACATGGATTTTCAACAATAACAGTTTCAATTTTAATATCCTTAGCAGATTGCAAAGCATCATTCAACTCTTTTTCTAATCTTTCATTTTCAGCAACAAGATTTTCAATTCTATATTCATAATCTCTCCTTTCAAAGTTCATTCGATTTACCTTGTACTGTAGTCGCATTGCTTCAGCATGCAGTTCTTGAAATGTTTCAACTAGTTGCTGATACTTATCTTCTATTAGTAGCTTCTCGAATTCTTCATCACTATCATTATCGTCATGTAATGTTCCAACCATGTGGCAAATGTTTGATTCCTCCTCATGATCAACATCTTCATCACTTGAGCTTTCAAAATTTGTATTCTCCCAAGCAATGTGTGGTCCTTTTCTTTTCATGCTTCTGACTTGAGGGAATCTTTTCTTTCCATTTTGCTTAGGCATTAATTCTGGACATTCAGGCTTGATATGTCCTTCCTTTCCAATTCGTAACATTGGACAACATTTGTACTGAAGCTTCTCTTTTTGCCTTGACCTACATGGTTAGTCAGTTGACTATGATTTTGTATAAGTCGACTAAATTTCCTTACCATCAAGGTCATCAGTTCTCTCTCGTCCATGTCTGTTTCTGAGTTACTCTTGCTTGTAGCCTTTAGAGCTATGGACTTCTTTTCCTCAATCTCCTATTCATCCTTCAATCTACCAAGTTCCAATTCATGTTCGCGTAGCTTGCCAAACAAGGTAGTCATGTTCATAGTTGTAAGGTCTTTGGATTCAGAGATTGTTATGACTTTTGGTTGCCAATTTCTGTTCAGACTCTTCAAAATCTTGATATTGATTTTTTCTTTATCAAACACCTTCCCGAGAGCCATGAGATGATTAACAATATCTGTGAATCTTTTCTGGACATCATAGATAGCCTCACCAGCCTTCATCCTGAAAAGTTCATACTCTTGAATCAAAGAATTCTTTCTTGCTCTTTTCACTTCATCCATGCCTTAATGTGTTACCTGTAAGATATCCCACATTTCCTTTGCAGATTTGCATTGAGATATCCTGAAAAATTTATCAATAGTTAGTGTAAAGGCAATAATATTTCTAGCCTTAATATCATACTGAGCTTTTCTATTTTCATCAGTAGACCACTCAGTAAAAGGTTTTAAAACAGTTTTATCATGAACAGTTTTGGTAGGCACAAATGGACCATTCAAAGTTCCATCCAAGATTCCTTTTTCCACAGATTAAGGAAAGATTTCCATTCTGATTTTCCAAAAAGGATAATTTTCGCCAGCACACAGAGGTGGTCTGTTTGTTGAAGCACCTTCACCAAAAGTTTGAAAACAGGAAGCCATCCCTAGGTTTATAATCGATTCAATGAAAAACAAAGTCGACTAGTTTTTCAAATATTTTATGAAAACCAGCTCTGATGCCAATTATTGGAAAACAGGTAGGCTTCGTTTTACACCAAGAGGGGGGTTGAATTGGTGAGTTTTCAAAATCAAAGTCTTTTTGAAATCTTTAAAGCAAAGTTGAAAACTTTACAAGTCTTTCTTAAAATGCAAGTAATGAAATTTATGTACAGCGGAAGATTGTAGTTGACTACGCAGATATCACAGTCGACTGAAAATAAAAGAGTAGGGATAGAGAAATCAAACACTGATTTTTATACTGGTTCGACCAACAATGCCTCAATCCATTGTACTTCCAACGCAGGAAGCAAATGCACTATAATGGTCAAGGTTTTTACAACAAGGAATTTATATAAGACCTCCACATCAAAAATATAATCTCCTATCTAACCCTCTAACCAAAATATAGGCATACAATACAACAAGACTTGCAGTAAGATGTCCCCTCTCCTGTAATTTGCCAAACACTACTTTGAACAATCCTCAAAGTGAACTAGACTCCACGAGTGTATCCCCTTAGTCACAACATGTACACACAACAATCTTCAAGGATGCCAAGCCAGAATCTTAATCAAACTAGATACACCTCAACATGCAGAATATGATCAATCAATGAGTGCGCATACAATCTCCTTTTGAATCTCCTTCAAGAAAGATCACCATGGTCTTCTTGGAGAATTCTTGGAGCTTTATAAACCAGAGATATCAATCTGAAACAGAATGTAAAATTTGTTAGATCATCAAAAGTCCCTGAACAACTTCATGCTCAGACTATTTATAGAATTCTGTTAAACAGATTATATCTTAGTCGAATACGCTACTAATCCAGTCGACTATGTCAAGACAGTTATAACAGTTAAGTCAGACCAGTAGCATTCAGTCAAACAAAATAAATTCTCATTCAATACAGTTGACTCACAATCAATGCTCAACTAACTTTTGAAAATATAGTCGTTGCTATACATAAGCATAACAGAATTTCAAAGACAACAACTAATACAGTCGAATATGGGGCGCACATAGTCGACTTCGACATGTAAGAACATTTTGAAATTCTTTTCTTCTCGAAATCTCACAAAGCATTGATTCTCAAAATCTGTACAAAGACTTTAGCATAGTCGATTCAATTAATATTGGAGTCGACTTTACTGCAGCTTTGTCACACAGTTATAAGTTCACAAAAGTGTTTGTGGTTTTCGTGCATTAAAACATGTGCAATGCATCCAGATATCATGTAACAAGTACAAGCTCAATAAGTATGTATTCACATAGCAATATAGCACAGAAACATGTTCAACAGATATATCAACCAATCAACATAAGAACATGTAACACAACAACATATGTGTGTTATTAAACAATGTGTTGTCATCATAAAAAACCAGAGTGATATAGATATTGTGTTGTCAACAATCTCAACATTGTCATCATCAAAAACCAGTGCTCCCCTTATCAACAAGCTCAACAAAATTGAATCACATATAACAGTGAAATCAACTGTTATCACAACCCCAAACTTGAAACTTTGCTCATCCTCAAGCAAAACAAAATGTAACTTAGCATAACAACATTACAATGGTTTAAGATATCACAAAGCACTTTCTTCTAGGACAAGTAATCACTCATAACTGCTTATCATAAAAATATCAGCCAAGATGTATTGATGCCTTAGCCAATCAAGCTCAACTATGGTGCTCACATACTCGAAGAATATACAACAAATGCAAACCTCATGACTAATCAACAACCAAGCAATAATGTTATTATCATAAAGTGCATGGAACTATTCCTCACCAAGGAAAGTGTTTCACTCAAGCTTAAAAGTGTGTAGTGAGTTGACCCATTCACTTTACTATCACAATGTCACATAAATCAACTTTTCCTTTCATTTACCAATATCAAACACACTAACAAACATATATCATCACAAGGACTTTTCTACGTCTTGTAATGTGACTAGGCTAAGAAGAAAATTGGTTTTTCTAGAAAACAAAATCCTTGAGTTAAGAGAGTAAACAATTCATAATTTCATCATTTAACAACAATCTCTCTTTCTCCTTTACAATTGAGAAACCATTTTCACTTAATCCCAACTTCTCACTCGTTGAGCTTTTCCTTCTTTTTCTTCTTCTCTTTTCTTTTTCTTTTGCTTTCCTTTTGCTCAATACTTAGCTCAATGCTTTTTTTCTTTTTATTTTCACAATTTTTTCAAATTTTCCAACAGCCCCAAACTTGAACCTTTCTCCATACCATACAAACATACTCAACTCAACTCAAAGCAAAGATTTCAAAAGGGTTTTTTCACATATTTAGACTCAAGGTTCAAAGGATAGAACAAACATTGTTCTTTGTTGGGTAAAAATAATACATTGGCTTACAAGGGACAAGAACAAACGACCTTGACCATTTTTAACAAACAAGCAAGTGGTTCAATCATAGAAACTTAGGCAAAGTCAATCGTGATTCCAAAACAATAGCATTCAATCAACAAAAATCTGGAGTCCAACCTCTCACAGCTTAACTCAAGTTCCAAAATTTTGATAATCATCCTGCCCAGCATATTAATCACAGTTTAAAATAATGCATTTGTTTTAAACAATTATAAGCAACCACCTGTTTATAAGGCTAATCATTCATCATCTCAACATCAAGTAATACAATAAAGCATCACAATATAGTATTACTCATCACAAACAACAGATTATAGCCAAACCATTTCATCACAATTCATCTAAGCCAAGTACAACAACACTTAATTCAAAACAACATAAACAGAATTAGAACAAAAATAAACTAAAGAAGTAAGTTTAGAAAGCTGGGTTGCCTCCTAGTAAGCGCTAGTTTAACATCATTAGCTTAACACTGTTAAGCTCAATCTGGATCTTTAATGTTGGTGTTTGTTAAGTCCCTGGCAAGTGTACCAGATCGTTATCAAGTAATATAAAACGGGTAAGTCCGAGTATAATTTTCCCAAAGGACTCTTAGGACTTAACTTTCATGTAAACCAATCGCATAAGACTTGAGAAAAAAATTAAATTTAGGTTTTGTATGCAAGACGAAAATAAACATGATAAATGCAGTGAATCAATTGGCTAGAAGAAACTATGGATGAATGGAGTTGTTGGAGTTTACAATTTCATCTTATCCACCCTCTTATATATACTTTTCTTATCTAATTCGCTTATTTATCATATTGTCATGCAAACTTTCTTAGTCTACCCTTAACCCAATCTCTTGGCGAAAAGAGCCTATTACTAATTACTGGCTTATTATCTCTAGCCTCCCCTAGTAACTAATAATGCATGATAAACGGAAGCAAAATACAATTGATCATCCTACCCCTATCTCTAGGCAGTATTAGGATAATCAAGGAATTCCCCCCAGTTCATGACATTACGGTATGTCTCCGTATCAATAAAGACAAACAACATTTACCAAATGAGTTAAACGATAAAAGCATTAAGCAAAGGTAAGGAACCCAACAATTGATAAAGTAAGCTTATGCAAGCATATAAAGAAGATAAGAAGTTTGATATAAGAGAGTTTAAAAAGATTACATTGTTCCCCAACAACCTAGGGTTTCGTTCACCATCGACATGGTGAATCTAGATGAAAAATAATAAAAGAATGGAAGAATAAACCCTAAATTTGGTAGATTGGAGCCTAAGCATCCAAGGAACCTCCTCCAAGGTGTGTAGAACAACTCTGAACGTATCTATCTGCCAAAAGATTGCTTTGGAAATCGCACTGGGTCTATTTATAGACCAAAAAAAAGTAACAGAATTTAAGCCCAAGCCCAAACAGATCATAAAAATCGCAGAAAACGGGTCAAGATTCGCCTTCCCGGCGCTCAGCGCTTAATTTGACCGCTCAGCGGTTTGCCTCCAAGCCGCCGGACGCTCAACGGTCAATTTTGGCACTCAGCGCCACTGTTCAACGCCCAAAACTGCCGCTCAGCGGTTTGGTCAACATTTTGGTCAACTGGTTGACTTTTTTGGTTGATTGGTTGACTTTTCTGCATTCTGGTTGACTTTTGTACACTGCAACCATTTGATCTTCAACCTTTCTTTCAATTCATTCCAAAAACCTACAAAATCAAGGGAAACCAAGCATAAAACCAAGAAAACCAACTTTGACTCTCTTACTCTCTAACTTAATAAAAATGCATGATTTCAAGCTAATTCTAAGGCATAAAGGGTATGATTTAATATCAAAATTAAGTATGAAAATAACAGTTTTTCAACTGTTATTAGTGTTCCTCCTTCCTTCATGACACCAACAAAATCTCAGCAATTTTCTTGTCACCAACTTGCCTCAATCTCAAAAACTTTGTTTGCCTTGATAGTCTTGATGACCCATAGCCTATTCTTGAATTTCACTGGTGTGACAGGTTTGGGTTCATCACTTTTCACATCAGGATGTTGGTGAACCACTTTTCCTTCCTTCTCTTCATCCTATTCCTTCACTTGTGGAGAAAAACAATTAATCCTCTTCTTGACTGTCTTGGCAACTTTATCAGGTAGACTAGTCACTGATAGAACTTCATTTGTTGTTTTAAGACTAGTATGTGTTTCTCGAATTGGCTCCCCAGCTTCAAAGACATTGAAATTTACCTCTCTCTCTTGGTCCTTCAATGTTAGAATTCCATCATCTACATGAATGACAACCTTCGTTGTTTTCATGATTGGTCGTCCAAGGATGAGCGCTATCTCTTCATTTTCCTTCATCTCCATCACTACAAAATCCATCGGGAATTAAAGTTTATCAATCTTCACCACTACGTCTTCTACCACACCATAAGGATATTTGACGGACCTATCTGCCAACTGAAGCATCATTCTTGTTGGCTTGAATTCAAGACCACGAATCTTTTTAAGCATAGATACGGGCATCAAGTTGATGCTAGCTCCTAAATCAATAAGAGCCTTCCCTATATTATGGTTTCCAATGGTGCATGGTGAAACTCCCCGGATCTTTAAATTTTGGAGGGAGAGTCTTCTGCATTATGGCACTGCAATTGCCCTGCACTTCAATTGTTTCCTCATCTAGATATTTCTTCTTCTTGCTGAGGAATTGCTTCATGTGCTTCGCATAAGCAGGTATTTGTTGTAATGCTTCGGTCAAAGGCATAGTAATTCCAATTGCTTGAAGATCTCCATAAAACGCCCCAATTGCTTGAAGATCTCCATGAAACGCCCAAATTGCTTCTCTTTTTCAGTCTTTGAAAAGCTTTTTGGATAATGGGCTATCACTTGAAAGGTGAAGAAAGTCCCCCATGGACTATAAACTGAACAGTCCCCCATGGACTATAAACCGAACAGTCCCCCATGGACTATAAATCGAACAGTCCCTCATGGACTATCACCTGAAGGGTGAAGACAGTCCC
>NW_014542350.1:161941-186529 GCF_000741045.1 Vigna radiata var. radiata
ACCTGAAGGGTGAAGACAGTCCCCCATGGACTATAAACCGAACAGTCCCCCATGGACTATCACCTGAAGGGTGAAGACAGTCCCCCATGGACTATCATCCGAATGGTAAAGACATTCCCTCGATGAACGCTCACTCACAAGCATTCAACCATTCAACCTAAGGTATTAGGCCATTCAGCCTCACAGGTATTCGGCTACTCGGCCTCTACTGGTCGGCCTTCCATGGCCTCAAGAATTCAGATACTCGGTCATTCGGCCTTGCAGGTATTCGATCACTCGGTCATTCAACCTCAAGTATTCAATCATTCAGCCTCTAAAGCACTCGGCAATTCGACCTCCCAAGTATTCAACCATTCAGCCTAAGGTACTAGACCATTCGGCCTCGCATGTATTAAAGCATTCGACGACCTCATGTATTAAACTACTGTTTGACCTTCCATGGCCTCAAGTATTCAACTACTCGACCTTCGACGACCTCATGTATTAAAGCATTCGGTCATTCGGCCTCACAGGGTACAACCCCATTAGACCTTGGTCTCTCTCTCGTCGTTCAGTTCACAAATGAACAACGACTAAAAGCACGCTCCTCAATACAACGAGAACAACCTCCCTCAAACTCATAAGTCCTATAGTTAACCTCGACTAAAGCCGAACGGATAACTCGGACTTGGGGGGCATAATGTCTAGTATGAAGTAGGGACCGAACGGTTGGTATCCAAAAGTCGTTAGGTCTATCTACAGTAACAAAGCCAATCAACCATGTCAAGTGGTTTTTATCAAAGATGGGCCAAAATTGGGCCAACGTTTAAGTTATTGGGCCAAAGGTCCAACAGAAGATAAAATAATCAAAGGGTAATCAAGAATATCTTATTAAAGATATCGATAAGCAGATTATGAGCAACCAACCAGATTTTTAGGTAAATCTATTTATATTTTATTAGGCTTTATGTCAGTTTAAGATCTATGAGATAACTTATAAATAGAAAGCCAAGGCCAACAGTCAGGTACGTTCCATTCACATTCTACTCAGGCTTTACAAGATCCAAATACTCAATAATGATAATAATTCACTAAATATACAATTGTTAGCATAAGCTCATCAAATCTCCTAACTTGAGCTAAGAAAAAAAGAAGACACTTCAGAAAAGGTTAATGTTTCGGTTTCACAAAATCTCTACCGAAACATGGAGTATATAATATTTTTAATCTCTCAACTTTTCACAGCTATATACAAAAAATAGAAGACGTTATATAGATCAAAACTGAATTCTGATAAAGTTGGGGCCATCACAGTTGGACTGAAACATGGAATTACAGTGGGCCATTTTGAAATTTCCTCAAAGCTTTGCCGCGTTCGAAAGCAGTGGTCAAAGCAGTACTGATGCATTGAACCAAAAACCCGTTTTGAAACAGATGTCACACACAGTGGCTATTTTCGGAATTTCATTAGAGGTTTGTTTTCTTATTGATTTGTCACCGTACCATACAAACAAAACTTTCCTTCTTTTTTAAGCAACACACCACTTAATTTTTTATCTCATGTATATAAAAAACATATTTTAATATACATAATTTTTTCTTTTACATTCACTTAATATTATATCTTTTATTTTTTTTTCCTTTTTCTAAAGAAATTACAAAAGTTTACTTTGATAATTTAATCTTTATATTATATGTCCAATAAATATAAAAGTTTATAAAAGCGTGTTATCGTGTTATTACTTCGTTAATATTAACATCTGGGTCCTTATAGTATTCTATCCATATGATATCTTTGTTTTTTTTTTTATTTGTTTTTTGTGTCTATGTTATTCTAATGCTGTCAGTGGATACAGAAAAAAAAAATACATGATGCTAAAGTTGTTATTGGTACTTTTATGTTTTTTAATCTTTAAAATAAAAGTTTATCGCCCTATCATGTTTTATGAAAATCATTTTCCATATAATTCTTCTAAATAAATCTATTCTGATTCCTCATAATTATAATACACATTATGATATTATATTTTTCAATAATTATGTTATTACTGATATAAAAAATACAACTGATACTCATTTTGTGAATACTAATTATTCTAATATTGTTTCTATTACTAATACAAATCATTATGTTATTAATAACAATACTAGAGTTTTAGATGACAATATTACTCAATCTCGTCATTATATTTGTCTTAGAAAATCTCCTACTTATCTTGTTGATTTTTAAACAGATATTGTTGTTGGAAACCCTAAAACTAATTTCATCTCATATAAGTTGTTTACTAGTTTTAAAAACGCAATTCTTTCTATATCTTCTATGACTAAGTCTCAGTTATAAAGAAATCTTTAAGTCTCCTTAATGAGTTAAGTCATGAAGGACGAACTCAAAGCCTTAGAGGACAACAAAACAAGGATTCAAAGTATGCCTAGTAGCTAATGGATACACCCGACTTGAAGGATTGGTTACATGAAACTTTTGGACCTGTTGACAAGATCACAAATGTGTCTCCTTCTAGCTATTGTTGCTAAAATAAATGGCTCTTGAAACAGCTGGACATCAACAGTGCATTTATTCATGGAGATCTTCAAGAATAAGTATATATAAAGGTTCCTCTTGAACTTACTACCCACAAAACAAATGAAGTCTGCAAGCTTCAATTATCTATCTACGCACTCAAGCAAGCTGGACTACAATAGAATGCAAAGATTTCATTTTTCTTTTATCAAACAAATTGAAACATTCGTCTATTGTTCAACCCCTTTTTTCTAAAACATGATACACACATCATACTACCGTTGTTTTTATTTATGTAGACAATATTATTCTCACAGGAAATTAATTTTGTTTAGGAGATACAATAAATCATAACTCTTCTTGGTCCCAACTTCCACATAAAACATTTTGGAGATCTTAGATATTTTCTTATATTAGAGATTACTTACAACCATTTTGGAATTCATCTCGGTTAACATAAATACATTCTTGATCTTTTGTAAGAAACCATGATGATGAATTGTGATCCTAGGTCCACCCTCATGGCACATTCCTTTCGTCTAACCATTCAAAGTCCTCTAAGCGATGAAGATGTTTCTTCTTAATGAAGGCTTACCGAACAATTAATATATCTCACAAATATTAGGTCTAACATATCCTTCCATGTTAATAATCTTAGTCAATTCGTTTCTACTTCAATCACTTTACACTAAGAAGTCGCTAATTGTTCCTCAAGTATTTGAAAGACACTCTTATTAGTGAGATCTTTTTTCACATCAACAACATTAATCATTTCAACGCTAACCTACATTCTCCAAGAACTAATATGTTCATTACTCAACCAAGTGAATGAAGATGAAAATGTAACGAGAAGAGGAAGGGAGAATAAAGACCACATGAATGAGGATGGAAATGGAAAGAAGGGAAGAGAATGGAGCTCACGACAATAGAGAAGAAAGAGAAAATTAGAGTTACATTTCCAAACCAATAAGGTTATCTTTGTCATTTCAACGCATTTGAGAGGTGCATATCAAAGTTTGAGGGGATGCAGGAAGCAATTTTCCGAATTTTTTTATTTAGATATTAGCCCAATCCAAATCTATTGCACTCCGATCTTCTGTTCACTGGAATGGATTAAACTAACTTGAATCCAAAATGTTCCATGTTTTTTCTCCTAATACATTAAGTTTAACTACTTGGGGATTGAATATCTTTTTACACAATCTTCATCCTTACTTTTAAGTATATATAAATTAGTTTAATTTTTTTTAAAGTATTCTAAATAACGTCAAATTACATTTTGTAACAATGGTGGCCTTCTTTTCCAGTCTCATTGTCATATCCAAAAATAACAAAAAGTTACATATTGAAAATTGAATAAAGTTATGAAGAATTAAAAAAAAATGTTTAAAATAAAGTTTGATGGAATCTTTAATTATTTATTATCAAGCATAAAATGTACGCATTAAACATTTTTGTTTTCGAAAATCTAAATTGATTTGATTCTTAAAATGTTTTCTCCGACTTTTAATTTTCATTGCATTTAATATTAACTGCACAATTAAAGCCTTAAATATTAAAATTAAGAAAATTGAAAATTGTGTTTTAGGATATAACTAATTGAAGATAAAAATGATTTGATATGAGTATATAACACTATTACGACTCCAGTGTTTTATCTTAAGAAATAGGAACGTTAATGGATGAGATAAGTATGTATAATATCTTTATATTGTAAAAACCTAAAAATTAACATTTAAAGATTGATGTGACACTTAACTATTTTAATATTAAATGGTTTTAAAATAAATATATTCGTTATGAGTAAGTTTTATTATTTTAAAACACACAATAACTCTAAAAACTATTTTTATATATTTTTTTCACTTTTTTCTAAGGGTTCTTCCTCTTTACTCGTCTGATTGAAGAATTCACTTTTATAGAATTTTCTCAATGTTCTCTAAGGGTTCTTCCTCTTTACTCGTCTGATTGAAGAATTGAGACTGTAGGATTAATCCTTGCGACAAGCTATTCAATTTGGACCAACCAGTTTATTCATTCGCATAAGTTTGAGTTTCAACTCTTTTCCTTGGTCTTTTCTATTATGTGTTTCATGTGAGTCTCGCTCTACTTGCATATGTCTTTTGAGTCATCAATATGGGTCTTTGTTGATTAGTGGTTCTAATGGTGTGTCCATATCGTGTTTGCATTGTTCATTGGAATAAACTGATCTACCTGTGCTTGTAGGAGTGTTTAGAGGTCATCCAACTCTTTAGTCATCTTTTATGTAAGGGAAGCTAGTGTTGAGAAAATAGGTAGGCTTCTTTACACCAAGAAGGGGGGGGGGGGTGAATTGGTGTTGTTTCAAAAACAAAATCTTTTCGCAATCTTTATACAAAAGTATAAAGCTTTTTATCTTTCTTGAAATGCAAGTAATGAAAATTTCTATGCAGTGGAAAAACGTAGTTGACTGCTTAAGAAGTATAGTCGACTGAAATAAAGAGTGCAGGGATAGAGAAAATCAAACACTGGTTTTTATACTGGTTCGGCCAACAATGCCTACATCTAGTGTCCTTCCAACCCAGGAAGCAAATGCACTATACTGGTTGCGGTTTTTACAACAAGGAATTTATAGAAGACCTCTCGTTAAAAATATAAATCTCCTCTCTAACCCAAAACCAA
The DNA here is from genome assembly GCF_000741045.1 of Vigna radiata var. radiata. Lineage (NCBI taxonomy): Eukaryota > Viridiplantae > Streptophyta > Magnoliopsida > Fabales > Fabaceae > Vigna > Vigna radiata. The sequence continues at coordinate 167,100 of NW_014542350.1, forward strand.
AATATAGCTGCAATAACCAGAACCAGACTTGCAGCAAGAATCCCCTATTCTGCAATCTGAACCCACGTCGAACAATCCTCAACGTGTAACAAACACTCTTCACAGGATGCCAAGCCTTCACACAGCAGTCTTCACATGATACCAAGCCTTCACACAATGCAGTAGTCTTCATAGGATGCCAAGTCTTCAAAGATCAATCAAGAAGCACCTTCTTTGTGCAATTCTGATCACACAGTCAACGCATCAGCCTTCTCCCTTTGAATATCTCTCAAGATAGATCACCGCCGTCTTCTTGGAGAATTCTTAGAGCTGTTAAGACAGAGAATTCAATTTGAAACAAGAAATGAAAATGTCAGATTCACAAAAGTCTTTGAACAACTCGTGTTAAGCCAATTTATAGTTTTTTGTTTGACAGTTTGTTTCTCAGTCGAATAGCCTACTAATCCAGTCGACTATATTAATACAGTTATAACATACAGTCAACACAGAGGCTCCCAGTCAACGAAAATCAACACACATTCAATACAGTTGACCAAGTCATTAATGCTTAACTAACTTTTAAAAATATAGTCGTTGGAGTGTGTAAGAAAAACAAAATTCCAAAATATATCAATAATACAGTCGAATGTACATTGGACAAAGTCGACTGACACATGTAAAAATATTTTTAAATTCTTTTCAATCCAAAACATCACATAGCACTGATTCTCAAAATCTGTACAAAGGTTTTAGTATAGTCGAATCCATTACAGGTGTATTCGACTTGACTAGAACTTTGTCACACAATTATACATTTGTAAAAGTGCTTGTGATTTTTCTCTTTCCAAAAGCATGTTCCACAAATATATCACACAATTAACATAGGAACGTACACCACAGTACATCAAAACATGTTCAGCAGATATGTCAATCAATTCAAAATAAGAACATGTAATGCATCAACATGTGTACTATTATTAAGCATTGTGTTGTCATCATCAAAAACTAGATTGATATAGAGTTTGTGTTGTCAACAATCTCAACAGTTAGATGCTTTAGTGTGTGTGAGTTGGATATTACTGATTGAAATTGGTATATTGAATATGATTGTTGTTTGTGATTAATCGAATTATATGGTTGGTTGATTGAATTAAGTGTTTGGTGTTAAGACCTCGGCAAGTGTGCCGAATTGTATCAAGTAATATAAAATGGTAAGACCAAGTATCGTATCCTAGAAGACTTACGACACTAAACAATCATGTAATATCTTAACTAATTAAGACTTAAGAACAATTCCATTGATTTAAAATGCAAATGCAATAAAAGTAAATATATATGCAAATTGATCAATTGAGGCTAAAACATAAATGAATGAATGATATGGATGATATGAGATAAGGATGCTGTTGGGGTTAGATTTCACCTACTGTACTTTCCTGCATATAAGAATTCGTCTTCTTTAGAATGTTAATGTCACTTTCTAAATTACTTAGAACCCGATGTCTCGGCGAAAGAAGCCTATCCTTAATTATTAGACTACAATGTCTTGCATCCCTAATAATCAATTCTACATTAAGAACAAAAGCTTAAGACAACCAAATGTTCTATCCCTATGTCTAGGCAATAGTTCCCTCAGGTGAAATTCTCCAGATCATGATTTGTAAGATATTTCTCAATACTCAGACAAATCAAATATCAAGTCATGAGTAGCTAAAACAAAAATAACATTACGAATAGAAGAATATCACTAACATTCAATGAAAGAAGCATAAAATAGTTTAGAACATATCCAAATACATGAGAGTTTAGAGATTACATCTTCCTCAACAACAAATGCACTTAGTTCTCCATTGTCATGGAGAACTTAGATGTACAATGGAATGAAGATAAAAACCCTAGAAACTGAAGAGGGAAGCTCCCACATCCAAATCCACTTCCAAAGGGTCGAAAAGTGTGTTTTTGCGCTTCTACCGTCAAAAGATACAAACCCTAACTTGTACAGGTCCTTAAATAGATCAGAAAACAAAGTCCAAGCCCATCAAGCTGGCACTCAACGCCCCTACTTAGGGAAAACAGGTGATGGTGTGTTAAGATTCCGACAAGTGTATCGAATCGTATCAAGTAATATAAATGGTAAGACTGAGTATCGTTTCCCTGAAGACTCATTGGCCTAGACTTTCATGTGATTTGTTGATTATTTAAGACTTGAATAACGAAAATCGATGTTTATAAGGCAAAAACGAAAATTAAACATACATTCAAAGGTTGATCAATTGAACAAAGAAAATACGCAGGTGAATAATATGGATGAATTATGTTGTTGGGGTTTCCGACTTATCCTAATCCACTCTCATGTATTTATGAATTTGACTCCTTCATTAATGTTAATGCTACTTTCTAGTTTACCCTAAACCCGATGTCTCAGTGAAGAGAGTCTACTCCTAATTACTAGTTTACAATGTCTTGTCTCCCTAGCTATTGATCATGCATTACATTCGCACAAAAGCTTAAGGCAATCGGTCCTCTTATCCCTATGTCTAGGTAATATTGTTCCCGAGAGAATTCCCCCATGTCTAGATTTCCCCATATGTGTCCATATCAGTAAAATCAAATATCACACTATTGAATGAGTTAAACAAAGCATGCATAAATAATAGAGGAAAAACTCTAACAATTAATGAAGTAAAGCATATAGATTGACAAAACAATTCAATACAAGAGAGTTTCAAAGGATTACATCGTTTCCCCAACAATAATGGAGGTTTAGTTCACCATAGACATGGTGAAACTAGATGAAATTAGTGAAAGGAATGAAAGATAAAACCCTAGAATTTGTACATTGGAGCTTCCGCATCCAAAATTCGCCTCCAAGGGGTGAAGAGTGTGTTTATGCGTCTCCTTTTGCCAAAAGATACCCTCTCTGGTTAGTGAAAATCAATATATAATTCATTAAAATCAGTAGAAATTGGCTCAGGCCCACGAAAATGGCGCTCAGAGCTGGATTACCGCTCAACAGTAGGTACAACACTCAAGATTAACGCTCCACGTTTACGCTCAGGCATTTGACAATGGATTCACTGAAGAGGCTGGCGCTCAACGGCAAAGTAGCACTCAACGGTGGGCGCGATACTTAAATTCTCCCCACAACGAAACTGGCGCTCAGCGATGAACTTGCGCTCAACGGTGGCTGCGATTCTTCCTTTGTGTACTTTTCCATCTTTTCTTGAGTCCAGCTCCTTGCTACTTCAATTTCCTTCATCCAATTAATGTTAACTCTTGCCAAAACAAGGAAAACCAAGCATAAAACCAAGAAAACCACCTTTGACTGTCTTATTCTCTAACTTAAGCAAAATGCATGATTTCAAGCTAGTTTCTAAGTCATAAAGGGTGTGTTTAATGTTAAATTTAAGTATAAAAATAACGGTTTTTCAACCGTTATCATGGTGCGAGAGGACTGGCACTCAGGGCCCTGAAAGGGGCAGCCAAGCGTCTTGCGGTACATTGAAGCTGGCGCTCAATGCTGTAGGGAGGGCAACCAGGCACCCATGCGAAACACTTGGCATTGAGGGCCCAAGAAAAGGGCAACCAGGTGTCCTGCGACCTTTTGTAGCCTTCTCTTCTGCTGCTTTTTTTGTCCTTTTTGGGTTCCAACTCTTTGGTACTTTAACTCCTGTTTCAAATTATTCCAATAACCTAAAAATCAAGGGAATTTAGTGATAAAATCATCAAGTATAACCTTAACTCTCTTATTCACACAAATAAACTAAAAACAAGAGATTGAGCCAGTTTCTAAGTAAAAAAGGGTTAATTTAATATCAATATTGAATCACGAATAACGGTAGAATCAACTGTTATCATTTGGACTGTGGTGATTGAGGGAACTAAGGATTTGACCATTTGAGCAAGTTGGTAAGCACTTTATTATTAAAAACTGATTTTGAAACCAAGCTTTAAGTCAAGAATACTAATTTGATCATCTAAATAGGTCCTTAGTTCTCCAAATCACATATTTGAATCAACTATTTTAGTATAATGTTGAGCAGTACTGGTGACATTGAGCAAAATCTTGGTTGTGCAAGTTTGGAAGCAATTTTGCTCTAGACAATTGAGTGTCCATTTTTACTATTGCATGACCATTTTTGCGAATGGTCTGGTATTCAACGGTGGTAAGGCATCGTTGAGCGTTGCTTTTCACTACAGGTCTTGAACCACTTTAATTTCAGTTCACTGTGAGAAGAATGAAGCTGAGTGGGAGGATTGCCACTAATCGCCACTTTTTTGCTAAAAGTCTGGGTTGGGCGTAAGAATTGTTGTTGAACACCACCTTGAGCGCCAATTCATATACTTATTTTGGTTTCTTCTTTTTGCTTCTTTGGTTTTGATTTTTTATAATCATTGATTTTGCTTGTGAGCATAATGATTGTATGAATGTATATGAGGATCTTTGATAAGTTTATGTGTGGTACAACGATTTAGAGAATTTTAAGGAGGAATTCTATGTGATGGTGATGTTTAGTGCTTTGACATATAGGAGTTTAGAAAAGAGGTATCTTGATATACTACCAATCATTCAACTCGTATAGACATGGATTAGGTGGTGGAAAGAATGGTAAGAGCTCTTTGCCTTTGACTTTTGGTCTTAGGTGTGAAAAGATTAACCTCCTGAGTAGTAGAGTGATAACCCTTGTGTTTATGACTCTATAAAGCATAAATACCACCATGAGTGTACACCTATAATAAAGCCTTATGTCAAAGCATGTGTATGAGTAATTGAGAGTAATGTCAATTGTTTATGCATTCTTATATGAGCGATCGTTTCATAAATGTTTAACTTATACATTTGATATAATTTAAATTGTCTTAGGAAACTATTTTTGCACTTTAGCTTACCCCATCATTTTCTTTTAGTGTTTTCTTGTGTCTGTTGATAATGGTTGAAATACCATTATTTTTATACTTAATTTTGATACTTAATGCACCCTTTTTGACTTAAAAACTTGCTTGAACTCAGGATTTTGCTTTAGTTTTGTGAATAAGAGAGTTGAGGATATGCTTTATGATTATATTACTAAATTCCCTTAATTTTGAAGGCAATTGGAATGATTTGAAAGAAGAGTTGAAGTATTAAATAGTTGAAATGCAAAAAAGCAACTAGAATGCAAAAAAGTCAACCAGTATACCAGAATGTTGAAAAGTCAACTGGAGTGCAATTTAGTACCGCAGGTGGCGCTGAGCACCAGTTTTGGGCGCTGAGCGCCAATTTTCTTCTTTTTTTCACTGTTTTGCTCCTGAGCGCCATCGTTGAGCGTCAGTTTAGTGCCACACCTACCGCTGAGCGCCATTTTGGGCGTTGAGCTCCAATCACGTGGGTCTGGGCCATTTTTCTGTTATTTTTATAATGTATATAAGGGTTTAGTTGACCTAGAGGGTCTATCTTTTGATAGAAAGAGGCGCAGAAATACTCTCTTCACCCCTCGGAGGCGGATTTTGGATGTGGAAGCTTCAATCTACAACTTTTAGGGTTCTATATTTCATTCTTTTCATTAGTTTCATCTAGTTTCACCATGTCTATGGTGAACTAAACCTCTATTGTTGTTGGGGAAACAATGTAATCCTTTGAAACTCACATGTATTGAATTGATTCTTTATAATATATGCTTTACTTCATTAATTATTAGAGTTTTTCCTCTATACTTTATGCATGCTTTGTTTAACTCATTCAATTGCATGATCATTGATTTTGCCAATATGGACACATACAGGAAAATCTAGACTTGGGGAAATTCTCTCGGGAGCAATATTACCTAGACATAGGGATAGGAGGACTAATTACCTTGCTTCTGTACGAATGTAATGCATGATTAATTGCTAGGGATACAAGACATTGTAAACTAGTAATTAGGAGTAGGCTCTCTTCACCGACACATCGGGTTTAGGGTAAATTAGAAAGTGACATTGACATTAATAAAGGAGTTGAATTCTAAATACATGACAGTGGATAGAATAAAGTCGAAAACCCCAACAACATAATTCATCCACATATCATTCACCTGCGTATTCTTTTGGTCAATTGATCAACAACTGCATTCATGTTTGTTTTCGGTTTTGCATTATAAACACTAATATTTATTTCTCAAGTCTTAAATAATCAACAAATCACATGACTGTCTAGGCCAATGAGTCTATAGGGAAAACAATACTTGGTCTTACCATNTATATTACTTGATACGATTCGGTACACTTGTCGGAGTCTTAACATCTGTGTTTTTATTTTGAGATGATCACCTTATTTACGTGAACAAATGAGGGATATGTATTGAGGCATCTCTGGTGAAGAACAATGATGTTGTAGAATATTCTTCATAGTCAGCTAATAGTTTTCCTTAGTTGGTTTATATATATTTTATTAGTATAATTATTATTTTTAGATAATTATATTAAGGGTTTGTTAACACGCGTACGCCTGTTTTTCAGTTGGTACGTTTTAACAATGTGTACCGAATTATAGTAGACAAAAATACCCTTATTTATCATGGATTCCAAATTTTAAGGTCATTCTAAATTTTAAGGTCAAGGATATTTAAATAATTTTCATTCTCAAAAGTAAAAAAAAAAAAAAAAAAACCCAAACCCTTACTCACCTCCCTTGTTCCTCTCAACCCTTTCTCTTTCATCTCTCTCCCTCCAACATTTTCTCTGTCATCCCTACTGTTGCCCCAATTGAAAAAAAAAATCAGAAACCCTTTGTCATCAGAGATATTTTCTCTTTCATCTCAACATTTTCTCTGTCATCACTTTACCATTTTTTCTCTAATCTCAACCCATTTGAAGATAGTGGTGGTATTTTGAATCAGAGATATTTTTTAAAAATTGAAAAATTTTACTTTTTTATAATCATTTTATATTTACTAATGTGTGTAAAATGAATATAAATTTTGTCACTTTATGTTACTCTTTCCAAATCTCAAAGGTAAAAAATGATTTTATTGTTTTTTATTTTGCACAGTGGTTAAAGTTTATTCTAAACGCCTGTAGAAGTTGATTCAGTTATAAAAAAGGGACATAAGGAAATTAAAGAAATAGGTATAGAAGAGCTCCCTAGGAGTACAATTCTTTCAATTCTAGGTTGTAATCTTACATCATGTATCNCATACCAATAGAGAAAGGAAAAAGAAACACTTTGTGTAAAGAGAAAAGGACAATAGAGGGAAATATATTGTTCTTTAAAAATGTAATGAAATGTGGTGTAGATGTGTAAATAATATATGAAAATTTAATTGATTTATGAAGGTTTTATTTACATGATTTAATTTAAAAATGAAATTTAATAATAATAAGAAGGGAAAATATATAACACATCCTCCAAATGAATGAACAAAGCAAGAGCAACAAATTACGATGTCACGGGTTGTTGTGTGTGGCTGAGGGAGAGTATGGAGATGAGAGAGAAACAAATTGGATAAGTGAGGAAGGTGGATTAGGGTTAGACAAGGGTTTCTGATTTTTTTTTTTCAATTGGGGCAATAGGGATGACAAAGAAAATGTTAGAGTGAGAGAGATGAAAGAGAAAGGGTTGAGAGGAATAAGGAAGGTGAGTAAGGGTTTGGGGTTTCTTTTTTTTTTTTTAGTTTTGAGAATGAAAATTATTTAAATATCCTTGACCTTAAGACTTAGAATTCATCATAAATGAGGGTATTTTTGTCTACTATAATCTGGTACGCATTGTTAAAACGTATCAACTGAAAAACAGGCGTACGCGTGTTAACAAACCCCATTGTATTAATATCACATATTTATATGCTTAGACAAACTTATTTATTTTATTAATTTTATAATATCTTATTTTATTAGTTGTTGGCTGCTAAAATTGGGATGTGACGCTCGTTATTTTATAAATAGTTGTCCCCTACCCATTTTCATATCCATGGGGTATCCATTATGAAGGTATCCACATATTTTTTTTAATATATATATATATATAAATAAGTACCGACAAATATTTAAAAAAAACTTATAAATTTATTTAACAAAATAGTTTAACCATAAAATTAAAAAAAAAAGTACTAAAATAGTATAAGTTATAAAAAAAATTATATAGTTATAAAAATATAAAAAAGATATATATAAAATTATATAAAAGATCTATATATAAAACTGAATTTTAAACAATTAGTCAAAGATAACAATGTGTAAATAAATTCAAATAAAATACAATACATTACTATCATAAGTTTCAAACAAAGTTCAAATAAACTTAAATTTATACAAGTCCAAGTGAAATTATAAAAGTAAATATTAAATCACATTCAGCAGTTCTTTGGTTGATGTTAACCACCTCACTTTGTTGGATTGATTCTTAAAACATAAATAAATCAAAATAACTAACAATTGATATTGTTATTTTTTTTAATGAAATATTAAAGAAATTACTAGCTTCATATATATATGTGTGTGTGTTAAAGATTTACAAATACTCATAGATATAGATACTATGATACTTGTACAGCCAATTAAGACGTGAAAATAAAAAATACTCAATATTCTAGATATTCATTTATCTATTGCGAATTTTATTCACCAATATATGTGGTTATAGATTTTTTTTTTACATCCTAGTGAGATGAGAGTAGATAAACACATGAATTATGTTCAAAAATTAAAACATATTTATAATATGAGACAAAAATTAACACATAAAATTATCAATTTTAATATTTTCTTCATTAAAAATGTTTAACTTTTCGAACTCATTATATAAATAATAAATTATCCACAATGAACAAATTAAATAATACAAAAGGTTTTAGAGGTTTAAGAGACATATGATCACTATTCAACCTTTGAATTTCTGTCTTTTCTTTTTGCTCTTTTGAGCCGTGAAACCTTTGTAAGGTTGAACCTGGTCTACATTAGTCCTCTAAACAAATGTGTAAGGGAAGAATAAAATCTTCCATGGAAGGGTTATTGAAGTTACCCTGAATTCACTGTTGATACATTACAACTCAAATTCTTATTATGAAATGATAAGGTTTGTGAATGATATATATGTGGTTGATTATAACCTTAGCTATATATTCCACCGTTTGTGCAAAAATAAGTACAAATGTTCATTCTTACCCTTTGTATTAATTTTTACCATGGGAGTATTATTCAGTCATCTCATTTGTGGCTTTTAGGTTTGTAGGTGTCTTTCTATTTTTTGGGATATAAAATTGTCTATTTGATTTTAAGAAAAGGAAAGCCCACGGATTTGATGAAAGGAATTGACTCACAAAACACCACTAAAGACAATTAAGAATGAAAAGTCTACAAAGTCTCTGAAAAATAGAAATGGAAACGCGAAGTAAAATTCAGAGACAGGGTGAAAATGATGAAAAATGCAAAATGAAAATGAGACAAAAGATAAATTAGGTTTCGAGAAAATATTTACAAACTTACCAATTGTTTGATTAGAATACCACCAAAAATTTATACTAAAAAGTATATATAATTTACTTGTGGTTTTCATCTAAAATCTTTAGAAATCATTGGAAGTTTTCAAAACGGTAAGAAAAAAAAATTCTTATATTATATTATTTTTGTAATGTTAAATTATATGTCTTTAGGTTTTCTGATTTAAGAAAAATTATAAAATCCTCCTCCAATATACATTTTTATTAGTTGTCTTACAGATAAGTACTTTTTTACAAGATAATAAATGAATAATTTACTTTTATTGTTATTATTTAATAAATTGTTTATAAAGTAGAAAGATTAGTAATCCATTCTTAGAAAGAGAAGATTTCACCTCACTCAATTTTAAAACATGTAGTAGCATAAAGTTATATTTGTCATGATTATAACATTTAAATTTGTGGTGGTCCCAAAATAAATTGTTGTTGTAAACGGTTAAAGTGGTTCTTTTAAAAATAAATAAATTATACTTTTGCTAGTGAAAGAGTTGGCCATTCTAAAGTACAACAAAAGTTACATAGCATGAAGAATTCTACTTTGCAAGCATAGAATTTTACTGATAAGTAATATGAATAATTTTAGTTCTTTACTTGAAAAAAAGAATGATTTTCAAAGTAACTAATTGAAGTTTCATTATTATACTAACAGGAATAAAATGACGAAAGAGACAACATTTTATATTTTTGTAACAAGAGTCGGAGTTGTTGAAACATGAATTATTTTCTTAAGTGAATTTTAAAAATGGTATGATATTTGGGAATTTAAAAAATTGATGAAAGGCATAACATATAGTATTAAGTGTTATGTAATACGTGTACCTCGTAGATTACAAAGGTGTTGTTTTTAAGCAATGAGAAGTATAAATAAAGGGAATATCTGGTGAAGAGGGAAATGATTGTTTTAAGAAAAAGTTAATTTTGATGTGTCTAGATGTGTATATATAGCATATGAAGGTACGACATAAATTTGAAAATGGGTATTGAAATTAGAAGAGAGAAGAGAGAAGGGTGGAGGAAGAGAAAGAGAAAGAAAGAAGAGGAACAAGTACCTAAGTTCTCTGTAATGGATGTTTAAGACAATAATGTATTCATACATCACGTGTACCAAAACGAGAAAGAGAAAAAGAGAAAAGAGAAGGAAGACACAAAGCGTAGAAGGAAAAGGACAAGATGTGGTTGTTTGAAGATGTTAGATTGTGGGAGTGATGAGAATCTAAGGTGATCCAAACACTTGCAGACAAATGTGTTGCAGAAGATGAAAAAGAAATAGCACTTTTTATGTGGAATGGAAAAAGAAATTGCATACCCTAGAGTCATCATAGCGTCCAGCAAACAGGAAAAGGGTCTCGTTGTTATCCACCTTCATCTCCCTCTCTTACCCTCTTTATTAAAGTCCTTATATATGTGACCCCTAATCTCTCCAAAGTCATATCCTAACCTTAAGAGAGTTTAAAAAGGTTGGAAAAAGACATGGTCTTCAACCTAGAGTATTTTCAAAGCTATCTACACTTCATGCCAAATTCCCAACTTTAAACCTGCTTGGTTGGTTTCCAAGTAGAAAACAGTAGCCTATGAAACTCAGAGGGACCCTTTTTGTCCTTTTGGTTCTCATACTTTACCCACTTTCTTCCTTCCTATTGCATATATGCTACTCCTCAATCAATTCGCTTTCAGATATCACATATCCTTCATTCACTACTTCATTCAATATCAACGGTACCCTTTGGTTTTCCTCCTTAATCATCTCACTTGCATTATTTCTCATCATAACATCAGCATCTTCCATATCTTCTGCATGTTTCTCTAAGAACTAACCCTTGTAACTTTTTTATTGCCTCTTTCTTCTCTCTCTATAAGCATACTTTGTGTGCCTGGCTCCCTGTATGCCATTTGTTCACCCCATCACAATGGTCATGGCCTTACCAAATGGCGTATGAGGAGTCATGCATGCTGTAATGCGAATTTCTCTTCTATAGAATCAAGTGAGATCTTGAGATTATTAAGTTTCAATCTTTTCCTTGTTTGTTTCTGACTTCTGTGTTGTGAATAGGTCTCCCTGGATCAGATCTTGTTCATCATTTCTTGTGCAATTAATAAGTAGTTTGTCCAATTTAGGTTGCTGGTCCAAAATGGCATTGACTTGGTTTTTCTATTGGTTGGTTTATTAGGTACACGAGACAAGGAAATTTAGGATATATAGTTGGTAAGAAATTAAAAGGATTATATCAGTTATTTTCAAAAACCATGTATTAAACTATGAAAATATCAGTGCTCTTTTTACGGTCTTATAAAAGTATTTTATACCATTTTCTGAACAAGTTTTTAAATAAGAGATGAATTAGAAAAAGAAAAAAAAAGTGATATGTTTTTATACCTATGGATAAAATCATGTCAAATGAAAAGGAAATAGATTCTTAAAAGTAGAAATAAACATTCTGCTTTTTGTTTTGATATTCCTTCATTAATTTCTCTTGTGTTCAGTGGCTAATTTCATTTATGCAGTCCTCCTCCATGGAGCAAGGGTCATTATTAGGTGGGAGTGGACGTAGTCACCAATCGTTTTCATTGTTGTGTTGTCATTTTTGTTGTAACTGAGTGGTTAACATCTTGGCGTCACACACATTTATTTATATTCAGCAGAAATCAATTCAAAATCGCCACCAGGCCTTTTATTATACACTGTTTCATTCATTGAAAAAGAGTAGCATCATATATCTACACCATAAGAATGTTACTAGCTTTACCCAACAACTAGTTTCCTTTTTATATTCTTTCTTTTTTGTTGTTGCTGAGATATTTTTGATACTACTGATTGTCTTTTCCATGCTTTTTCTCATTCACCCCACCCCTTTGGACTCCCACCTCATACTCATTTAGGTTTTCAATAAATATGTCTTTTATGCTAAAAACACTTGCTTTTTGCACCCATCTAAACTTGGTTAACGATGAATTAATTTATTTTTTCAAAGTGAAATTTTCCTGGTTACATATTTTAAATTAAATTCCTTTCTGAAAAATGAACTTTATTATCTTTGTATGGAGATTAAACACTGAATTGATATTAGTTTAAAAATAATTTCTTTCAAAATTTATTTAGTTTTCTAACTTGTTTGTCTCAATGTTGTTTTGATACATGACCTAATGACATTAGCATTTAAAGTTTCAAATATGAAAAATATAAACAAGTAATAACAAATACTGATATTGTTAGTAGTATACAAAACTTGCACATGCCAGGAGATTAGTGTCTAAGACCACAATTAGATAATAATTTGTAGTTAATATTAACACAATGTTTTATTACATATTCTGTAATCAACACTGGTTTCAACGGGCCAACCAATACTGCATGTGCATACTTAATTCATCCACTTGCCAAAAGATTTTCATGGCGATATATCAATTTTAGAACTTAAAAAGATTTCATTTAGATTTTTACCTTTTTCTTCTCTGATGTATAAGTATTTCTACGATATATATATATAAGACATGCATCCTTATACATGTCGTCATGTGTTTCACAATTTAAGATGGTTTTTGGTTGAAGGAGACCAAATCTATCTTGACTAAAAGGTGTGTGTATATATATATATATATTAAGGTACTTGAACCTAAAGACATATGCATAAAACATATACTATGAATCTAAAGCTAGATCCAACTAATTAATGATGGATCAAATTTATCTAAATTCTATTTTTCAATATGCCCTTAAAAATGATTCCTGTAAGGGATTCAATTCAAGGTTGTAATCTTTCAAAATTTGGAGGACTTTATTAGGAACTTTTGGGTTTCCACATATTCTTCTTAGCTTGTATTCTTTAAGTTCGGTGATCCAAAATCAGTAGAGACAAAATACTGATATATTTTTTAACATTTTCTTGTACTCATAAAGATCTTCTAAGCTCTTTTTTCTCTTTAGGACCCTTATATGAAAGTTATACAGGACTTTCATTGTTCTGTGATTGGGTTATTGTAGAGGAGTATGAATATTTGCATGTCTGCTATGAAGAAATTCTCCAAATATTTAACTTTACAAACATATGATATGTCATTCTTCCAATTATTGCCTTTTAGCATGTTCTTTCCATGTAGAAAATGGATCTACTCTTGTGTTGCATATTTTCTTCTGCAAAGTAAGTAACAACGACAAATGCCATTAGTTTCAGAATTTAAAATATTGAACTTTATCGAAATATACTCTCATCCTATGAGACTCTTCAAAGTATTAATGGAAAGTTCAGTTCGTTGTTCAACTTGGCTTTGAACTTTCAAAAATTTTCTTCAAAGTTTTGATGGAAAGTTCACTTTTTCGTTAAACATAGGCTTTCAAATTTTAAATTTTTCCATATCAATGAAAGCTGTTTACGTAAGTTAGGATAAATGAAAATAATATTTTAAATGAGTCTCAAGAACATGAATTTTTTGAGATTGAGAGAGTTATTTACATAAGAAATTATCTTCTATGTCAAAGAACTCGTATATGTGAAATTCATATTAAAATATATTGATTTCATAGATAAGAAACTTTCTTTAGATATGTTCTCAGTGAAACCAATCTTTATCAAATCATGTGTTGTCTGTACTTAGCGTAAATGACTGTAGAAATATTTGACCAATCAATCTAGGCATATAAATTAACTTTAACCCTGTAAAAAACATCATCTTTCTTTTTCTTCATAGGTTGTTAGAATGATCTAAGTAGATGATTTAACTAATTAAATAATGTAACTAAAAAAGAACATTTGAACACAAGAATGTGTATAACTAAGATAAATGGTACAATAAAATAATATTTGTTAGGTTATAATTGGAACTATATAAAAGAAAAAAAAAAGAGAAGAGAATTAATGGATTAAATCATATTTATAAAACCAATTCAATACAATATATAAATCAACTCAATAATATGATTGAACAATGAAAGGATTAAATTCAACATTTTAATCGGTGCAAATAAAAGAAATATATCAAGAACTAAGAAGGGAGGAATATCATGGGTCACCTCACATTTTCTTTGGTATCTACAAATGGAGAATACATATCATTTGTAAAGCAAGATAAGTGTAAAACAAAAATCATCATTTGAATGAGAAATTCAATATAAGATTTATAAAATTGATACCTCTTTTGGAATTTTAGGCCAAATGAGAGAAAATAATAAATGCTTCAAATTTATAGATAGAACTATCAAACCAGATAACCCGACTCGATCTAACCCGGCCCACCACGGGTTGGTCACTTAGTGAGCCAACCCAACCCGGCTCATTTATTAGCGAGCCAAAAAAATCTGAACCCGCCTCGACCCACCACGGGTTGGTGGGTAAACGGGTTGACTCACTAGCCCATTTAATTACAATTTTTTTTAAATAAAAAAATTAAAAACTTTCTATATTCAAATTTAAACAAATTTCACTTCCAAAAAATGATGTTAAATTGAAGACAATTCAAAATAATAATAAAAAGTACAATATAATCCAAATGTCATCCAAAAATAAACCCAAAAAACCTGCTCCTTGAAGAATTTCAGTGAAGAAGTGAGAGTGACAGCACTGTAAATGAGAGCAAGTTACGCGAGAGTGATTTGTGAGAGCAGAGGTTACTTTTTCGGTATACATAGTGAGTGAAGAGAGTATTTTATTTTTTAGGGTTTCATAAATAAAATAATAAATTAAAAAATAAAATTAGGTGGTGGGTTGACGGGCCAACCCGGCCCACCACGGGTTCAACTCGCATGAACCGGGTTTAAATAAGCTGGGTTGAAATCTGACCCGCATAAAAAAAAATTCAATTTTTTCAAACTCAACCCGGCCCGAAACCATGGTGAACCAGGTTGGCTCGCGGGTTGTGACCCATTTTGACGGCTCTATTTATAGATGAGTTAGTTCACACGTTGACACCTATATAAAGAATGCTTGCATAAAAATCACTAAGAATATGACTATGGGTGTTTGTTTCCAAACTCGGACTAGTGTTCAAAACACTCCTAAATTTATTCTTTGGAGTCAGACTTGAGAAAAGAATAAATTTGGTGGTTGTATGCAAAGAACAAAAATAAACATGCAATGCAATTGATTCAATTGGTGTTGAGAACTATGGATGAATAGTGTTGTTGGGGTTTACAATTTCATCTTATCCACTCTCATATCTCTACTCTTCTCATTTAATTCACTTGTTAATCTAA
The DNA here is from genome assembly GCF_000741045.1 of Vigna radiata var. radiata. Lineage (NCBI taxonomy): Eukaryota > Viridiplantae > Streptophyta > Magnoliopsida > Fabales > Fabaceae > Vigna > Vigna radiata. The sequence goes on from NW_014542350.1 coordinate 182,715, forward strand.
TTGTCATGCAAACTTTCTTAATTACCCTTAGCCCAATTCCTTGGTGAAAAGAGCCTATTACTAATTACGGACTTGCTATCCCTAGCCTCCCCTAGTAACTCATAATGCAATGCGTTCTGAAGCAAATGCAATTGACCGTCCTATCCCTATCCCTAGGTGATATTGCATAATCAAGGAATTTCCCATCAGTTCATGACATTACTGTACGTCCCCATATCGACAAAGACAAACAACATTTATTGAATGAGTTAAACAATTAAAGCATTGAGTACAGATGAGAACCCAACAATTGATAAACAAGTATACGACAAGCATATGAAATAAATAAGAATTTCAATATATGAGAGTTTCAAAAGATGTTCCCCAACAACAACGGGGTTTAGTTCACCATAATCATGGTGAAACTAGATGAAAATAATGAAATAATGGAAAAAGCAAACCCTAGATTTGATAAGAAGGAGCCTAAGCACCCAATAAATCTCCTCCAAGGTGTGTGGAATGGCTCTGGACGTTCTCTCTCCCAAAAGAATCCCTATCTAATTCGCATTGGGGCTATGTATAAGCCCAAAAAGATAATAGATAGATAACAAAAAGATTTACAGAATCTAGCTAAAAAAATAGAAAACCGCCAGGCGCCTAATTTGACCGCTCAACGGTTTGCCTCTAGCCGCTCTGACCGCTCAGCGGTCAGTTTTGCCGCTGAGCGGTTTGCCTCTAATCGCTCTGAGCGCTCAGCGGACCATTCTAGCGCTCAATGGCTTGTTTGACCCTTCTTTTCATCATTTTTCTCCTTCTTTCATGGGTCTAAGTCCACCTTACTTCACTTCCATCTTTATTTCATCTAAAAACCCTGCAAAACAATGCAAAACAAGCATAATATCTCTAAAACCAACTTTTGACTCTCAAGAGACTCAACTTAAGTGTTTTACTTGATTTAGAGCTCATTCTAAGCCTCAAAGGGTGTGTTTTACTATCAAATTTAAGTATGAAAATAACGGTTTTTAGACCATTATCACTCCCTCAACAACTAAGGGGTTTAGTTCACCATAGTCATGGTGAAAATAGATGAATTCAATGAAAGATGTGAAGAGATAACCTTAGATTTGATCAAATGGAGCTTCCGCATCCAAAACCTGCCTCCAAGGGGTGAGAATGGGTGTTTTTGCGTCTTCTTTTTCCAAAAGATGACCTCTAAGGGTCGCATTGTTCTATTTATAAACTGTGAAAAATTACAGAAAACAGGCCCAAGCCCAAAGTACAGCGCTCACCATTGGGTTCACCGCGCAGCGTAGGTGTGGCACTCAAGTGGAACGCTCAGCATTCACGCCCAAGCGTTTGGCAATGCTTTTACTGAAGAGACCAGCTCTCAGCGTTGGTTCTGGCGCTCAACTATAGGTGCAACTCTATCTTCTCCCATCAGCATTGGCACTTAAGCGTTTGACAGAGTCTGTTCAGCGAAACTGGCGCTCAACGGTAGCCTAGAGCTCAACGGTAGTTGCGTTTCTTCATTTGTACCTTTTTCCATCTTTTATTGAGTCCAATTCCTTCTTACTTATTATCCTTCATCCAATTCTCATTATGTCCTGTCAAAACAAGGAAAACCAAGCATAATACCTATAAAATACCTTTGACTCTCTTATAACCTAACTAAAACAAAATGCATGATTTCAAGCTAGTTTCTAAGTCATAAAGGATGTGTTTTCTATCAAAATTAAGTATAAAAATAACGATTTTTGAACTGTTATCAAATACATGTATTATTTTTTTTAAAGAAAAAATTACTAATAGTATTTACATATTTTTTTTGTTTAATTTTTATTTTACGGTCAAATATTATCAAAGTTAAAGAAATATTTTGTAAATCTTTTGAAATTTCTAAATATCTGCTTTTTTTTTTGTCAAATAAAACTATATAAAGTAACAATTTGTAACTTATACAGTTCAATTGAGAAAAATCCAATAATCCTTGTTATAGCCAAGGGTACAATCGAATGACAAGGAAGATATAGGAAGATTGTGCCTCAATTTACCTAAGTAGGTCCAACCTTCTACTAACATGTGTCAACTGTAGTGTGTGATATATTTATAGTACAGTAGAGGATTCAGTTTAGTATTTCGGCCCAATAGTATAGAACATTTGAATCTTGTATTTGGATTAAGTAGTATAGGGTTTTGGGCTTATATTAGGACTTATGGTAGACTAGGGTTTAATGAGGGTTGGAAGAGTCTTGTTAGGTTTCAATTAAGTTCATTCAAGTCCAAGCAAAAACCAAGACCAAATTTTGATCAGAGTAGGTGCATCATAATTCTCGCATTTTGAGNAGATGCATAATTGTGAAAAGTATGAATGAACAACTAGCACTTGGTCCACTTTTCATGCACAAGAATTCGTATTTGAATTTTTCTTCCATTCAGGCTCTCTAAATATGGACTTGAATATAAAAATAACCCTTAATTTAGTTAAAATTAACTTTAAATGAGTGGAGAAATTATGCAAAAAGTGTCTCACTTATTTTAAAGTTCACTAAAATAGTCTTTCTTTCTATAAGGTCTCTTGAACCTTTTCCTTGAGAGTTGATTGAACCTCTCTCAAGAAACACATTACATCCACTTAGAAATCTTACAAGTAATCCATCTTTAAGCTATTTCCACATCTATTAGTCTATTCCTTAGTTCAATTTAGTTCAGCTTCAACATGGAGGTCCATCCATCACCATGTTTTGATTACGTGTTGTAAAATATCAAAGTATAAAACATGATAATAATTTGTTTGTAAGACGAAATAATTTTGTTGACAATAAATCACATAAGACACAAATATTTTATCCAACAGATGATACAACATTACATGATACACATAAGCTTTGTTGTGCTTAAACGATATACACATAATTTTAGTCAACATTGTACTTCACAAAAATACTTCATGCTTATTCTATGTTGTATAGAATGTGTGATTCATTCATATGCCAAGAAATTTAGCAAAAGATTATGACACATCAATGATCTCTTGGAAAATGAGTTAAATTTTTCATTTTAAACAACTCCCTCACGCGCACTTTGTCAACTTTAAAAAAAAAACTATTTTCCTTATGTTGCGAGGTGCACAATTGTCTTGTGGCATAGGCTAGGTGGGATGGGTCACAATCAAAGAATGTGATTCTTAGTGGGATAATTGATGAGGGGAAGACTATTACAGGTGACATCAATTATCATGAAGTTTGGGCTGTTATGCTTTTAAGTAGAATGAGTTGCACCTGAGTATTAGATATAGCTTATGACTTAGTGGTAATTTCTCAATGCAACAATTAATATCTAATCTAATATCACAAGATTGATTCCTTAAGGGGTAATTATTTAGGAATAGATTGTTGTGAATACCATAATTGTCCTGTGGTATAACCCAAGTGGGTCGAGTCACAATCAGAAAGTGTGATTTGAGTGGGAAAATTGCTCGATCCAACACATTATACAATTATATGCTTTACATAATTTCGAGTAAATACACTTTAACCAAGGCTTGATAAGTTTTACAAACTATTGATATGTTGCTTCAAGAGGAGAATATATTTAATGCATGTATGAAGCGTATTTAATGCGCCATCTATGTTAAAGCTTCTTAGACACAATGAAAGCAATCTTATGATAAGTTGAAGATGCTCAATAGCCATAATTTTTTTTGCAACAACTGTTGACAAATTGGCAAGTGTACCAAATCGTACAAGTAATATAAATGGTAAGACCAAGTATCGTTTTCCCAAGAGACTCGTATGGCTTCCTTAATAAACATGCAATGCAATTGATTCAATTGGTGT
>NW_014542350.1:187720-220286 GCF_000741045.1 Vigna radiata var. radiata
AGTAGTAAAGGGTGTAATTTGGTCCAAATTGACATATGAAAACAACTGTTTTTCAACCTTCATCAACAACTTTTTCTTTCAATGCTTGCATAATGCCATCCTTCAAGAAGAGAAGAAAAGTAACAAGTTCATTTTTTAGAAGTATTGAAACTCTTCTAAAATACTTTTGTGCCCTAAAAGCTCTACAAGAACACTTTTGTGTTCATTAACAAACTAGAAGAGCATCATAAATCTTGTATACACTTAAAGGATCTAACCTCACCAGTGATCACAATCTTGTGATCTTTTAGATCAAATCTTAAATAAAAATCTTGTTTTACAATCAAGAGTAGTAGTTTGTTAAACAATACACAATCGGTTTGCCAAAAGTGATTGTTAGCATTAGATATTGAAAAACCCCATTAGATGAGCCTGATAGTAAGTAGGTTTTCATGATAACAAAATCTATAATGAAATAAGAAAGATAAGTCAAATATAGGATATCTAAAGATGAATAGACTTTACTCCTAGATAGCCACTGGATATAGGAAAGTTCGTTAGGTCAAAGATCTCAATAGACGTTCATAAATAACCATTAGACGACCATGTTCTTTACTATGAATACATGTCTTTATTAAACTAATGTCTGTTCAATAAGTGTAAGCTAAGCATAACAAAAAGAAATAAGTAGCTTAAATCAAATGATGACTAAAGTATGAAGCAAACACAAAAGAAAGTGAAGCCACAAACTGGACCAGACAACTTAAGGCGTTAGATGAACCTAATGTGTTAGACAATTAAGTTTACTAGACGACTCCAATAATGCATACTCAATGAACCTATAGTTGATTGAATCATTAACTAGATGACTTAACTTAAGAGCCAATGCATTAGACTCCTACAAGAAGTAGACAGGTAAAAGTAAAGGATAAGATGAGTCAACCCGAATACACAAATGTACTAGACAAGTATCAATGTTAGACAAGTCAAAGTCAATTCACTACAATACCCCTATTAGACTAATTAGACGACTCCAATGAAAGAATGACTAAACAAGTTAAGGAAAGGCAAGAATTAGATGAGTAAAGTAAAGATAGTGCAAAAGAGAGATATCAAATCACAAGGTGATATGAAGTCCCTAGTGCAAAAACAACGTATAACGCATGCGTTTAACGTCCAACCACTGAATAGCCAACATTAAAAATAACCGGTGGTAGTTTTGTAAATAAATGCAATTATCAAACATCGTTTAGAATTGTAATTCGACGTAAAAGGATATAAAATGTCGAATGCCCCCAGCGTTTGACGTCAAAAGGTTAGTGAATTCAATAAAAACTTGAGCGGGAGATTGAAAATTCATTCACTTTATCTTAGCGCGCGAGACCCTCTTATCTTCTCAAATTTTTTTCGAACGAAGTTTGACGACTACCACATGTAACCTTTCTTTCATTTGATACAAATGCATGTACCTTCTTGGTATCCTTCAGTAGATACATAATCATCTAGCATCCCTCAGTAGATGTTATCCCAGTAGCATTCATCAGTAAATGCTATCAGTGACATCCATCAGTAGATATTTATTCATCATTGCCATCAGAAGCAGCATATAACCCAAAAAACTCAAACACAAAAAAAAAAAATCAAATCCACACCACACAAATAATTCAATTAAAAGGAAAAAGTTAGAAACTAGGTTGCCTCCCAGCAAGCGCCCTTTTAACGTCATTAGCTTGACCCGGTAAAGCCCAAACACCCATCAGTAGGTGTTGATATTTTATGTTGGCGTTCTTCCTTCCTTCATGACACTAACAAAATCTCAGAAATTTCCTTGTCACAAACTCTAAGGATTCTCAATCTCAAGAGCTCTGTTTGCTTTGGTAGTCTTGACAACCCACAACCTATTCTTGAATTTCACTGGTGTGCTAGGTTTGGGTTTGTCACTTTTTGTGACACCCGGGCACTGACGAGGGTGGGGAGTGATCGCCGGTGCAAGAGGCATGGACAAGGAGCGGCTCCTGGCAGGCTTCCAGTGGAAGGGGCACGTGGACGAATCGAACATACACCGGTTGAGAGGGATCTAGAGACTGTATAGGTATGGGACTATACAGTTGAAGGATAACTTAAAGGAATTGATTTGGCTACTCATATCAACAAATGCATTTTCTTTCCGGTAGCCTAACTCATAAGAACTCCATGGGTAAGCATGCTTAACCTAGAGTAATTATGGGATGGGTGACCTTCCGGGAAGTTTTCTCAGAAAGTGTGTGAGTGAGGACAAAGCACATTGGAAAGCCTCGTGTTGATGTGTGGGGCAGTCAGCAGTCCCTGTAAGTTGTCGGGGCGTTACAAATGGTATCAGAGCTTAGCCTCTCCCAGTACGGTGTGGTTCGAGGACGAACCAAGCGGAAGCTGGTGGGCATGTGACACCCGGGCACTGACGAGGGCAGGGAGTGATCGCCGGTGCAAGAGGCATGGACAAGGAGCGGCTCCTGGCAGGCTTCCAGTGGAAGGGGCGTTACACTTTTCACGTCAGGGTGAGCACACTATTAGCCCAAAAAATAAAAACAACAAAAGATTTATTTTTTTATTTTCTTATTTTCTTATTTTTTTATTTTTTTTTTGAAATATAAAGAATAAAAAACAAAAAGATAAAAACAAAAAAAGATATTATTTTTTTAAATTTTTTAGAAAGATAAAGAATAAAAATAGAAAGATAAAATTTATTTTATTTTTTATTTTTTTTCGTTTTCTTTATTTATTTATTTTAAACAAAGATAGAAAAATAAAAACAGAAAGATAAAAACAGAAAGATAGATAGAAAGCTAAAGAGATAGAAAGATAGAAAGCCTAATCGGTTAAGAATCACACACATAGAATAGTTATACCATGAGTCCCCAGAAACGACGCCAAAACCTTGTTCACACCCTGGCAAGTGTACCAGATCATATCAAGTAATAATAAATGGTAAGACCAAGTATCGTTTTCCCAAGAGACTCACGACACTAAACTGTTGTGCTTTTGCTTAACCAATCAAGACTATAAGAACAATATTTTGGGGTTTTTGAATGTAAAGTGCGAAAAAATAAACATGAATGCAATTTGACAAATTGAGGTTAAACACAAAAGTGGATGGATGATGCTGATAATATGAGATGAATTATGTTATTAGGGTTTAGATTTCACCTAATCACTCTCATATATCTACTATTCTTATAAGTTATCAATGTTCATGTAACTTTCTAATTTACTCTAGACCCAATCCCTCTGCGAAAAGAGCCTGTTACCATAATTACTAGTTTACTATCCCTAGTCTCCCTAGTAATTACTAATGCATTAATCACAGAAGCTTAAAGCAAATGACCATCCTACTCCTATCCCTAGGCAGTATTTCATAATCAAGAGAATTCTTCCCAGTTCTAGATTTCCCTGTACGTCTCTGTATCGACAAAATCAAAGATCATGACACCGAATGAGTTAAACAATGCAAGCTTTATACCACAGAGAGGAAAACCCAAAATTATTGATAACAAAAGTATATGAATAAAATAAGAACTTCGATATATGAGAGTTTAGAGGTTACATCTTTTCCCCAACAACAAATAAGATTAGTTCTCCATCGTCATGGAAGAACTAAGTGTACAATGGAATGAAAGAGATAGAAACCCTAGAGACAGAAAATGAGAGTTGTCAATTCCCCACATCTTCCCCCATAGGGGTGAAAAATATGTTTTTGTGCCTAAGCCATAAAAAGATACATTCTCTAAGATGTTTTGGCCTTTAAATAGGGCATAAAAATAACAGAAAACGGGTCCAGGCCCAAAACGGATATAAAAATAACAGAAAAACAGGCCCAGGTCCATGCAAATGGTGCTCTAACGCTCAAAATACCGCTCAGCGGTAAGAGCAACACTTAGAATCACCCTTCAATGGTGCCCAGGCGTTAAAACAATGAAAAACTGGTCCCGAAGCTGCTGCTCAACGCCCAATTCACCGCTTAGCGCTACCTTTTCTGCACTCTGGTCAACTCTGGTCAACTTTTCAGCATTCTGGTTGACTGGTTGACTTTTCTGATTGACTGGTTGACTTTTCTGGTTGACTAGTTGACTTTTCTGGTTGACTGGTTGACTTTTTTGCATTCTATTTGACTTTTTTGCACGGTAACTCCTTGATACTTCAACCCTTCTTTCAAATCATTACAATAACCTACAAAATCAAGGGAATTTATTGATAAAATCATAAAACATGTCCTCAACTCTTTTATTCACAAAACTAAAGCAAAATCATGAGTCAAAGCAAGTTTCTAAGTCAACAAGGGTGCATTTGATATCAAAATTAAGTATAAAAATAACAGTTTTTAAACCGTTATCAACTACACATTCATAGTTCATGCTTTATAAAATATTAAAAACTAAAATTTGTTGTTTTTCTGCTTTTCAGGTCTCGTAGAATTGTAAAAAAAAGGATCACAATTAATTTAAAAAAAATTGATTAACATCGAATATTGACAAAATTCGATGTTAATTTAACATCGAATATTGACAAAATTCGACATTAATTTAACGTTTAATTTTTTATTTTCGACATCCATTTAACGTCTCCTGATATGACGTCAACCTCGAACTCGACGTGAAAGGCCCAAAACATTTGACGTTGTATGTTGTTTTTGTATTAGTGAGTTCAAATTTGAATGTTGAAATTGATGAAAATCAATTAAGGGAATTGTGATGCAAGTCTAAAAGTTATTTGAAGATATTTTGATTGAATATTTGATTGAAGATATAATTTGAAGAATATCAAAGTTGATTAAATATTTGACTAAACAGACATAAAAGGAAATATTGTCTTATTGAAGATTACTAATGTTGTCATATATTTATCAACCAATCACGAGAAAGGAAAATATTATACATATATCAAATATTGTGAGAGAATCTCCAAAAAATTGAAACCACAATCCATTATATTTGAAATTCAAATTGGTGTGTGATTGAAAAGGAAAGAACTGATAATTCACATGAAGAAATATACTCTAAATGCAATATCAAGAACTGTGAGAAGAAAAGAGAATGAGATATTTAAGCTATGAAGAATTAAATAAGCATCAACATCAATAGCACAACATATAAATATCAATACCTAAATGATGAAGAGGAGGGGAATACGAGAGAAAATATAGAAGTGCTGAAACATTGTCAAATCATTTCAAGAGACAGAAAAGAGAGAATATCATGTGATCATTAGAGTCAAATTCATTTTTGTATAGAATGATATTGGGTTGAGTAATAATCATTTTAATATCTTTCATACTATGAAGTATACCTTGTGAGTGTGATTGTACTTTCTTGAATGAGAAATTAGTTTGATCATTGTAATTGTGTATTCTTGATCTCAGGAGTAGATTGAGAATAATACCTGATGAGGTTAAACTCATTGTAACCTAGAGAGTTTGATACTTATGCTAGTGATAACGGTCTAAAAACTGTTATTTTTACACTTAAATTTGATATCAAATCACACCCTTTATGTCTTAGAATGAGCTTAGAATCATGCAAAACACTTAGTTTGTCCATAAGAGAGTCAAAAGTGGTTTTTAGAGATATTATGCTTGTTTTACATTGTTTTGATTGGATTTGATGAGAACTAAAGGATGGAAGTGAAGAAGGGTGGACTAAGACTCAAGAAAGGATGAGAAAAGAAGTAAAAGAAGAGTGAGGTCCACCACTCAGCGCTGAGCGCCAACTTCGAGGAGGAAGGCACTGTTTCTCGCTTGAGCGACGACGCTGAGCGTCCTGCGACTTTGAGGGCCAGCGCTGAGCGCCAGTTTCCACCGCTGAGTGTCCTACGATTAAAGGGTCCACCGTTGAGTGGTCAACTAGGCGCTGAGCGCCTAAATGATGGGCCTGGGCTGAAATTTTGTTACTTTTCTATGTTATAAATAGTCAAAGTGCGACCTTTAGAGTAATCTTTTGGCAGATAGGATATAGAAACACTATTTTCACCCCTTGGAGGATGATTTTGGATGTGAGAGCTCCAATATACCAAATCTAGGGTTTATCTTTTCATTCTTTTCATTCAATTCATCTAGTTTCACCATGTCTATGGTGAACGAAACCCTTTGTTGTTGGGGAACAATGTAAATCCTTTTGAAACTCTCTTGTATCAAACTTTTTCTTATATTCACATGCTCTTATTATCAATTGTTTGGGGTTTCTTTTTTGTACTTTAATGCTTACATTGTTTAACTCGTTCGGTGGTATGATATTTGATTTTGTCGATACGGGAACGTATAGGGAAATCTAGAACTTATTAGAATTCTCTTGATAATGAAATACTGCCTAGAGATAGGGGTAGGACGATCAATATTGCTTTTAAGCTTCTGTACTATAATGCGTTGGTAATTACTAGGGAGACTAGAGATGGTAAATTAGTAATTGGTAATAGGCTCTTTTCGCCGAGAGATCGAGTTTAGAGTAAAATAGAAAGTTGCATGACATTGATAATGAAGCGAATTTAGTAAGAATAGTAGATATAAGAGGGTGGATAAGGATGAAATTGTAAACCCCAACAACTCCATTCATTGATATTTCTTATTTGCCAATTGATTCAAATTTGCATTTGCATGTTTAAATTCGGTTTTTGCATTAACACTACAACTTATTCTTCTTTTAAGTCTTATACAATCAGTTTACATGAAAGATAAGGCCTAAGAGTCTTTTGGGAGAACGATATTCGGTCTTACCGTTTATATTACTTGATAACGATCTGGTACACTTGCCAGGAGCTTAACAGCTAGTCAAGAAATTTGATTAGTGGAACTTCTTAAGCAGGTTGCTTAAGAGACTGGACAGAACCTTAAGTGGAAGTGAACTAGCATAATATGAAGTCTTAGATTGATGTGATAGATTTAAAAAATTAGTTTAATTAGTAGAAATTGAAGATTACCAAAATATCCCTAGTTATTAAAGTTATATAAAATGATAATTGTTAATGTTATATTTAATTGTAAATTTTTTTATAAAGAATAAAAAATTAACATTAATTATTAAAATTAATTTTAATATTGTACAAAAATTTATTTTAGTAAAATGAATTTATTTTTAATTGTAAAAATATTTATAAAGAAAAAAAAACTAAAATTAATTTTAAAAATTAATAATTTAGTAAAATGAAATAAGATAAAAAATTGATGAGCATAGGAGGAAGCAACTGCTTGCTCTATAGGAAAAAAAAGGAATACTGATTTAGTAATTAATTAAAAGAGATATTAAAGTCATCTTAACCAAGTAGCATACTTCTGGGCAAAATATCTACAAGTTGAAATGAATATATTAAAAAAATATAAGAAAGCTAAAGTTTAAAATAATGAGATTCACACATTGGAACCGAATACATTGTTTGGGAGGCTTCCTGTATAATTGAGGAACCAGATACAGAGACATTCGAACCGAATATAAACATTCTTGGAACCAAATACGCTTCAATTAAATTTTATTTTTCTTCATCTTCAGTTTCAAATACTTGAATAACGTTAATATTATTGTGGTATTTTATAAACAGTTGGGGACACATATGACATTTCGTTGCAATTCACTGCAAATCCGAGCAATATAGCGAGATGGATAAAAGCAAGGTATCTCGCAAATCATCACAATTCAATCTTTGCAAATCAACCCAAACGAACAGAAATAACAACTTCATTCCTCGCTCTCAAATCAGTGTAAACAGTTAAATCACTTCAAACGAACACAGTGTTAATGTTATGCATATAAAGAAAATTTTATTTGAAAATATAATTTATTAAAGTCATATTATTTATAAATATGTAAAGAATTTTATTGTTTAATTTATGTATATTTTGTAGTAATAAATTTTATGTAGAGAGTTAAAAATAAATCCATCATATCATTAAATATTTTTATTAAAAGTATTATTATAATAATATAAAAAACAGTTTTGTGTTGTTATAGTATTAAGTAAATATTTAGTTACAGTATGATTTTTTAATTAATAAAATTATAAAAATAACAATAGCAACAAAATAATAAAAATAGAAATACTAATATTATAAAAGAATCTTCGTATATTAATATTATATATATATATATATATATAAATTAATTATAGAAAAGGATGAAGATTTGGGTAATTTATCTCTTGGTAACAAGATATAAGCCCCGTACAATACATGAATAATAATAAAAAAAAAAGTTACACATTATAAGTACGACTCCTATTTTATTTATTTATATTTACTTTTATTTATGCATTGATTCTATTTTATCAATTTATATTTATCAATAATTACACATTAATTCTATTTTATTTATTCATATTTATATTTTAATTATTTTATTTTTCTTTAATTACATGAATCATGTTTATTTATTTATATTTATCTTTATTTATGTACTGGTCTTATTTATTTATTTTTAACTTAATACACAATGATTTTATTTAACTATATTTTTAATTTCAAGGTAATTAATTAGTATTTTTTCTTAAGAATAATAATTATTGTAAAATTATAAAATTTATGATAAATAAATATTTGATTATTGTAGTCTGAGGTATCAACTTTGGAAATTTAAATGAGTGAATTTGTAGTTAAGATGATGTATTCTTGAGTTATTATTATGGTTATAAAGAAACTTATTTATCTTTACTAGTCATGAAGATCAATTCAAAGTTTTAAATTTGTGATAAAATAAATGAATTATATAGTTTTAAAAGAATTTTGGTATCTTATTGTGATATGTTATAATTATATATGATATTTGTCTCACTTTGCTATTTATTTTTGTGTATATGAAAAACAAAATTTAAAAATTTCACTTTAAATACACTAATACAAAAGACTTTTCAGATTCGACATTTTTTGTTTTTTATGTATAGTCTAGATCGAACGTAAATTTAGAGACCCATCACCAGATCTCACCGCTATCGACAGAAAATGTGGGGGACCTTCGAGCTCCACTTCACATGAGCAAATCATGAATCCTGCAACTCTCTCTCTCTTTCGCTAGAAAAAGCAAAGAGAAACAGTCAAACAGATTTTCATTGTTGAAGTCATATCACTAGCTAGTCGGAAAACAACACTGGTTATTTTCGTTTATATGCAGTGGTTCATGAACTGGGAAATATACAGATGAGGCAAATTCGGTTCAGAACTGAGACAATATGTGGGGGTCTTTTTTCTTGTTTGGTTTCGAACCGAGACTGCGGATACCCTTTTTTTTTTTTTTATTTCTAGAAAATTGGGACTTTTGCTTATTCAAAACCATTTTTTCTTTTTTTATTTGGGACAATGAAAGCGGTAAGGAAACAATCGAAGGCGACGACAAACGTTCGAAGACAATGACAAATTGTCGAAGGCGATGACGAACAACTGATGGCAATGGTGAATGGTCGATGGTGACAACGACTCCGACAGGAATGGAGACCACACTAGGAACTTCGCGCAAGAAAAATGGAGGCCATGAACCAACAACTTCACCTGCGATAGAGAATGGTTGTGCGAGGAAGAAGGAACCATAGGTTAAAAAATTTAACAATGGCAGCCAGTGGTGGAGGCAGCTGCGATGACCAGTGATGGAGGAAGAAGGAGGGAAAAAACATACAATTTATCTCAAGACAACTACGAGAACAACAAACAAAATAAGTTCAAGGAAGCATGATGCAGAATATGATCTTGAAGCTGAAAATTCTGATGTTAAAGCAATGAACTTTATGGTAAAAAGGTTCTCTAAATTCTTGAAGTTCAAAAATAAGACTAACTCTGAATGAAAATCAGTTGTTGCACCAATTTTCTATGAATGTGGCAAGGTTGGACACATTAAGCCTAAACATTCGGTGGTCAAAATGAAACAAAAGCTGGAAGAAAAGAGCAGCCAAGACGGGAAAAATCAGAGGAAGAAAAAGGCCTACATAGCTTGGGAAGATAATGCCTTAAGCTCTTCCTCAAGTGAATCAGATAAGAGCATTGAAGAGAAAACCAATCTGTGCTTGATGGTTGGATCAATATCTTCACAAAGCAGTGAGAGTAGCTTTGAGGATGAAAGCATAGAGGATAGGTACTGTCAACTTCTTGATACTTTTCAAGAATTACATGAAGAGGCTAGAAAAATTCATCATTCAATTAATAGGCTTAAGAATGAAAATAGGTGTCTAGAAAGTAGATTAAGCAACCTAGAAAAAGAGAATTGATGGAAGAGGCTCCAAGGAGAAGCTGATTGAAGTTATGCGAACACGAACCTGACCTCCCCAAAGCTTTTCCGACGAAGAAAGACGCAACAGAATGATGTATAACTTGGAGAAGAAACCAAACTTAAGACCTAATCGGAGGAGAACTCAAGATCTAACCGAAATCAGAGAAGAACTCAAGAAACTTGGGTTTGAATGGTAGAAAACCCTAGAAACATAAATGAACCCTAGAACGGTGAAGGAACCCTAAGAGAAACTAATTAATCATTTCAAAATGAAGACTAAACAGTAGGAATGAAGAATAATCAGAGGAAAATGGTTTCAATTGGGTAAAATGTAAGAAAACGGTGTGGAAAGGAAGAAACTCTAATATGAGGTTGAAGATTGAAAAAGAAGAACGAAGATGTGGTTCTGTGATGAAGAAGATGGTGAATCAGTGAGAAAGATAACCTGATTTGGAGTTGTTGTGACGTGAGAAGAGACTTCAGCAAAGTGAAACCTCGAGAATAGAGGTGTGTCTCAAGAAAGTGAAAAATGAAGATGAAATGGGGCTTTGAGGCACAAAACAATGAGTGTTGACGCATCCTGAAGTTGTGGCAGCAGATGTAAGCCACAACTACGTAAAAGAATCTGGTTGGTGGAGGAGTAGCGTCGTGGAGGAGAGAGAAACACTGTCGAATTTGGAAAATGGAAGTGAGAGAGTGTGCTTGGAAGGTGGCTAGAGGCAGTCTTTGGACTCTCTAGCCTGTGACTTTCAAGAGAGAATAGTTTCTGATTCAGAAAACTCAATTCTCATTAATCTCAAAAGTATCAATTACAAAATAGGAGCTAGGTATTTATAGTAACCCATGCTCCTTGCAAGCTAAGCTACGTATACAATGAAATGTAAAAATACAACAAGGCAACACTAGTAAAGGTACGTCAGGCAGGATTCCATTAAGAATGAAAGCCTAAAAATTGAATTGGAAAGTTGAAAAAATTTACCTAGGCAAACCACAATAGAGAGCAAAGTGAATGTTCAAGAATTGTAAATTTTCCAACACAGTTGGAAAGAATTAAGTACCTCACAAATACTTAGTCCAAGTTCACTTTAGGTAGCTCAAATCTTGAAGCTTTACTAAGATCACAAAGAAGTGTTCTAAACAAACAAGGAATTGGCTATACCAGTAAAAGCGGTAAAATGAAGGCTAGAAAGTTTGTAGACATTAGCAAACTTTCATCGATATCATGCTTTTAATGCAAGCATATAGGACATGTATCAAAGGCTTGCTACTATAAAAATGTTGGTGTACCTAAGGGTAAGTTCAAATGGATTCCTAAGGAATCACCACAACCACCTAACATTAAAGGCCCCAAATTCAATTGAGTACCTGCATCCAAACCTCTTAACTATTTTCCAGGTAATTGAGGTGAACTGGAAATGTCTATGCTCAAGGTGAAGTGCAAATCTGAAGTATACCTCACAATTCAAGTGCTTATAACAGCTTGAGGACATCAAACTTGGTAACAAGCCTTGGTATTGGTAAAACATGCACATTTCTCATTCTGCATAAACATTTTGATGTGTGTGATGTATGTTTGTTGCTAGATACAAATAGGTTGAGTAAAACCCTAGTTTGTTAAAAACGTTCTTCCCTCTCTTGTTTGTTAAAATTCTCGAACTCCTTTAACCTTTCCAAATTGCCAATCACTTTCAATCCTTCCCTCTATTGCACTTCTATTTCTATCATCAAATCTTTTGTTCTAAAAGCACACATGGATTCTACCTCAAAGCCCAAGCGTATTAAAAGACCTGCTCGTAAGGCTCGTTCCGCAACTCCAGATGGTTGGATAAGCGATGAAGAGGCACAAACCAACTTTATAAGATTTTGGAGAACTAGTAAGATAATCCCACATAAATATGTCAACTTTAACTTCTTCTAAAGATAAAGGTTTATATTTCAAGATTGGCTTGAACATTGTTAAGTTCCTGACAAGCGTACCAGATCGTTATCAAGTAATATAAAACAGGTAAGTCCGAGTATCGTTTCCCAAAGGACTCTTAGGCCTAACTTTCGTGTAAACCAATCGCTTAAGACTTAAGAAAAGAATTAAATTTAGGTTTTGAATGCAAAGAACAAAAGTAAACATGCAAAATGCAGTGAATCAATTGGCTAAAAGAAACTATGGATGAATGGAGTTGTTGGGGTTTACAATTTCATCTTATCCACCCTCTTATATCTACTCTTCTTATCTACTTCACTTATTTATCATATTGTCATGCAAACTTTCTTAGTCTACCCTAAACCCAATCTCTTGGCGAAAAGAGTCTATTATCAATTACTGGTTTGCTATCTCTAGCCTCCCCTAGTAACTATTAATGCATGATAAACGAAAGCAAAATACAATTGATCGTCCTACCCCTATCTTTAGGCGATATTAGCATAATCAAGGAATTCCCCCAGTTCATGACATTATTGTACGTCTCTGTATCAATAAAGACAAACAACATTTACCGAATGAGTTAAACGATAAAAGCATTAAGCAAAGGTAAGGAACCCAACAATTGATAAAGTAAGCATATGCAAGCATATAAAGAAGATAAGAATTTTGATATAAGAGAGTTTCAAAAGATTACATTTTTCCCCAACAACCTAAGGTTTAGTTCACTATGGACATGGTGAATCTAGATGAAAAATAATGAAAGTATGGAAGAATAAACCCTAAATTTGGTAGATTGGAGCCTAAGCATTTTAAGGAACCTCCTTCAAGGTGTGTAGAACTGCTTTGGACGTCTCTGTCTGCCCAAAAAATTACAATTTGAATCGCACTGGGTCTATTTATAGACCAAAAAGATAACAGAATCTAAGCCAAATAAAAACAGATAACCGCTCAACGCCTAATTAAACCGCTCAGCAGTTTCCCTCTTAGTCGTGCCACCGCTCAACGGTCAGTTTTACCACTGAGTGGTTTGCCTCTAATTGCTCTGACCGCTCAGCTCTGATTTTGGCTGTTGAGCGGTTCATAGACTCTTCTTTTCTTCCTTTTTCTTCTTCTTTCTTGAGTCTAAGTCCGTCCTAATTCACTTCCATCTTCAATTCTCATCAAAACCCTGCAAAACAATGCAAAAACAAGCATAATATCTGTAAAACCAACTTTTGACTCTCTCATGACTCAACTAAGTGTTTTACTTGATTTTAAGCTCATTCTAAGCCACAAAGGGTGTGTTTTGATATCATATTTAAGCATAAAATTAACGGTTTCTAGACCGTTATCAAACATCAAGGACTAAAGACCTTCGTAGAACTAATAGGAACATAGTATCTTAATTTTGTAAGGGTTTTCAATGACAACATGAAAATAAGTGATGGTACTCTTTGTTCTAGGATTAAAGGTGCAAATGTTAAGCTTGATGAAGATGTTCGAACTTCAATAGTTGGATTTCGCCTAGGGAATGAAAAAAACCACTTAGGAATTAAAGATTTACATAAGTTTTCTATCTATCAAGCATGCTTAAGGGATCCTAGACAACCTAGAGATTATTAACTCTAGAATATTAGGGGTATGAAAAGGGATGATAGATTGTGTGCATTTGTTATTGGTGGATATTGCTTCCTAGAGGGAGAAATCATGCCTAGTTGACTAATGAAGATATATGCCTCATTCACGCGTTGAAAAAGAACAATCAAATTGATAGGGTTGTAGCAATTTTAGATAATATGACAAAGGTGATTAGGCTAGATGTTGCTATTTTACCTTACAACGTATTAATTTCAAAATTCCTTGAGCATTACAATGTTGACTTCTTTGATAAAGCATCCCAATACTACAACAAAAAGAACATGGTTGACAAGACTACACTCCATCACATGGGATTGAGAAGGAGTGAAAATGGATGATTATTTAAGGATGAAGAGCAACAAAATGAGGGAGAGGAAGCTGACCCTCTTAATGCTAGTGCATCCACTGCTCCTGCATCATTTAGACCCAAAACGAAATTTGAAAAATTCATGGTTAGGCATATGCATACCATAACAAGCCATCATGTGATCTATCAATGCAGGTTTAACAACATTATCCAAGAAGTAGTTGTCATACAACAACAATTAGGAATGAAAAAAATGAATAATGATGATGATAATGATGAAGAGGGTGATGTAGTTGTAGATCAGGAGAGTGGGAGTGAAGAAGAAGAGGATGGAAATGAGGATCAAGAAGGAGAGGCCAAGAAAGGAGATGATGAAGAATAAGATGGAGGAGATAAAGATGAAGAAGATGGCAACTAATATGACTAAATAGTCTTTTTATAATCTATTTTGTTTGCGAAAATATGTAATTTAAAGTCATAAGGCTTTGGACCTCATTTCAACTTTTTGTGCTCCAACTTAATCAAGACAGTGCTTACATTGACTGTAGTTGTGTTCTAAACAATATTTTGCACTTGGTATTTTAACTATGATTATAGTTGATCATATGATTGGAGTTTCAATTGTTTGAAAACTGTTTTGATTGATAGTGTTGTTTCTCATATGCCAATTCGAAGGAATAAATGATTGGACTAATTTATATTTGCTTGAATTCAATGGACTACCAAGTTGTTTTCATTATGGAATAGTAAATATGATATTCAGCACTTGCTACTATGATGTTGAAAATGATTCAATGCTCTTTGTCATTCAATGTCCATGAATAATATAATAAACTGTTGCACAAAAGCTGCACTTGAATACTAACACTGTATGGTATAGAGAAAGATGTTTTGTAGGTCTAAATTTGAGAGAAATAAATTCAGCTATCAATATGCTCTTTTCAAACCTATACTGCATATTTTAATCTGTTAAGCTACTAATGTAATCGGTTAGGTGACTAAATCTGATTATATGCACATCTAATTGCACTTATGTTCTACTGCATAAGTCCAAGTTGTCATTTCTAACATTGTTGACTCGTTTGGGATATAACATTTCTAAAATTGTTGACATGATAGGTGACATGTCCATTGGTTTTATGAGATATGCTGATGAATTTTTTACCATCTCCTATCATTTTTCTTAAGCAGCCACTATCAAGATACCGCACACTAGTATTTTATAAAGCATGAACTATGAACGTATAGTGACAATAACCAACAGCAAACAAGTTCAATCAAACAACAAAAACAAACAAGTTCAACCAAACAACAACAAACAAGTTCAACAAAAAAAAACAACAAATAAGTTCAAAACGAAAATGAAAACTAACCTTCAAAAGGTGGGTTTTCCAGAATAACGTATTGTCACCAATGAGAGAGAAAGAAAAATGTGTCTATGAAAGGCAAGAGCACAAAAATAATCGGTCAAAACAAACGAAAATCATAACAAACAATTAAACAAATAAGTTCAAAACAAAAATGAAAACTAAACCTTCAAAAGGTGGGTTTGTCGGAATAAATTTTTGTCACCAGTGAGAGAGAAAATAGAATGCGCCTATGAAGGACAAGAACACGAAAATAATCGATCAAAATAAACGAAAATCATACATAAAGTAGTTAATTAACATGAATTTGTATCAAATGAAAGAAAGATTATATGTGATGGTCGTTAAAATTTGTTCGAGAAAAGATTGAGAAGAGAAGAAGGTCTCACGTGCTAAGATAAAGTGAATGAATTTTCAATCTCCTGCTCAAATTTTTATTGAATTCACTAACCTTTTTACGTCTAATGTTCGGGCATTCGACGTTTTATATGCTTTTACGTCGAATTACAATTTGAAACAATGTTTAATAATTGCATTTATTTACAAAAATGTCACCGATCATTTTTAACGTTGGCTATTCAGTGGTTGAACATTGAACACGTGACGTTATATGTTGTTTTTTCACTAGTGACATGGACTCCTTTCTTATTCTATCTTCCTGCAAAATAGTTCAAGTGTTGGTGGCAGGTACCCAGTTAAATTTGGGTCGTTCCATCTTAGAGGATTTCAATGATTCCTTAGGAATCCACTTGAATTTACCTTTTGGAACACCGACATTTTTATAATAGCAAGACTTTGATGCATGGCCCAAATGGTTACAGTAAAAACATACAATTAATGATGGTTTACTAATATCATTAAATTTCCTAGCTCTCAATTTCCTGTTTTGGCCTGTGTAACCAATTCCTTGTTTGTTCAATGCACTTCTTTGTGATCCTAGAAGAGCTTCTAAGTTGAGCTTCCTAGAGTGAACTTAGATAGTGTCTTCATAAGGTATTTCACTCTTTCTATTTGATTTGAACAATTTTCACACTCTTGAACACACATTTTGTTTCGTGTATATTTTGTCTAGGTGCATTTTCTAGGGACTTTAGTTTAGATTTCAGACCTTTATTTTCCTTATCTAGATTTTCTATTCTTCCTTCTAGGCATTTGTTTTCACTCTTAATCATATTATTTGAGTATTGAAGTTTCCTAGCCTCTTCATGCAACTCCTGAAATGCATCAAGCAATTGATAGTATTTTCAAAGTTACCTAGACTATTTTATGATGAGGTTGATCCAGTCATTACGCATAAATTTGTCTCCTCTTTAATGCTTTCACAAGATTCACTGGAAGTGCTGGAAGCATTGTCTTCCCAAGCTATATATGCTTTCTGCTGTCAGAACTACTCTTTTCCTCTAGCTTTTGTTTCATCTTTAGAACACGAAATTCTGGTTTTATGTGCCCAACTTTGCCACATTCAAAGCATGTAGGAGCAGTAGCAGATCATTCTTTCTTTCAATAGAACCTTCTATTTCTTGCAGAATCATTGTTAGCTTTTTTTTTTTTGTATTTCAGAAATTTAGGGAACTTCTTTACCATAAAATTTAGAGCTTCACTGTTAGAATATTCAACTTCTTGATCATCTGCAGAGTCATTTTTTCTTGAGCTAGGTATGTTGGCTATTCTTGCAGAAGTTTTCAGGGCAATGTCTTTTCTCCCCTTTTTCTTTTCTTCTTTCAATCTTCCTAATTCCAGTTCATGTTCCCTCAATTTTCCAAACAATGTTGTCATGTTCATGGTGGTAAGATCTCTTGATTCAGATATGGTTGTGACCTTGGGCTGCCAAGTTCTATTTAGGCTCTTCAATATCTTCATGCTGGATTCTTCTTTGTCAAAGGTTTTTACTAAGGGCAAGGAGATGATTGACTATGTGTATAAACCTTTTCTGCACATCATAGATACTTTCTCCATTCCTCATTCTAAATATTTCATACTCTTGAATCAAAGAGTTATTTCTAGCCAATTTTGCTTCATCAGTTCCCTCATGTATAACCTCAAGAACGTCTCACATTTCTTTTGCAAATTCACATACAAAGATTCTATAAAATTCATCAATGGTTGGTGGAGAAGAAATGGTATTCTTGGTCCTCACATCATAGTGCGCCCTTTTGTTCTCCTCAACAGTCCATTCTAAAAAATCCTTAGGTTTGATCTTTCCATTTTCAATTGATTGGTTCATAGGGACCATTGATAACATCATCCTCCACACCTTTGTCTACTAGTTCCAAGAATATTTTCATCCTAATTTTTCAAAACGGGTAATTTTCACCAGTAAACAATGGTGGCATGTTTATGGAGGACCCTTCACCAAAGGTTTGAGATATATTGGTCATTCAGGATCTTTTTAACTGATTAAATTTTGATTAACTAGCTCTGGTGCCAATTGTTAGAAAAGTAGCCCTTATATCTCAAGCCAATAGGAGCGTAGGGAAGGTGAAGGGGTGAATTGGATTTCAAAAGCTTTTTCAAATTTGTAAAGAATCTATAATGTTGAAATCACTAGTCAATGGTATTAAAATCAAGCAAGAAAATAAGAGCAAAATAAAGACTATAACACACCAAGATTTATACTGGTTCGACTCTTAGAAGAAACCTACATCCAATCTTCCCTCAACAACCTTAGTTAGGGGGGCAATCCATTAATCAAGACTTGAGTCAAGAATACAATAATACACTCAATTGGTATCCTCACCAACACTAAAATTCAAGACAAAGAATACAAGAACGGATTACACTCACTCTCTTCAACATGGCCTACCCATCATAGGTAACAAATCCAAACAAGGTAAAAGAACTTGAAAGAAATAAACTCATTAGTGCAAATGATTTAGAACATGTGTGCTCCTTTGATTCTTGATTTATTTCTTGTTATCTTCTTCACCACTATAGGTTAAAACCTCCAAGAACTCTTCTTGAATGTGCTTGTACTCAAACTCAAAGAAAATGTCAGAGAATTGAAAATTATATTATGTCACTGATTAATCGATTCGATTAAAATCCTAATCGATTATGTTATTGTTTACATTTTAATCAATTATGTCACTAATACAATCGATTAAATGACAATTATTTCTTTTTATGTTTCTTTTGACTTACCTAACATATTAGGTTTTCAGGATAATGGATTAGACCTAAGTTTGTGTTTTAATCAATTAAAATGACATTATTCCTTGTTTTGCTTTTTTTCACTTTCTCTAACAGATTAGACTATCAATATAATAGATTATGCCTAAGTTTCTGTTTTAATAGATTATACTAGTAATGTAATTAATTGAAAAAGACAATTTTTTCTTGTTTTTCCTTTTTATGAGTTTTGGCTTGTTTTAACAAATTATATTACTTATGCAATGGATTAATACTATAAGAAAGATGCAGTTCTGAGCTTTCTAAGCCTATTATTTCATTCACCAATACATAATCTAAACATCTAACACAATTTTCTTATCATTTTCAACATTTGTTTATCAATTGTGCCATGCAAGAGTGATTAACTCGCAAGTATGAGTAATTCATTATCTACTCATCATCAACCACTATCATAAAAAAAAAAATCATCAATTAGGAGTCTAATGCTCTCCATTTCAACAATTTCTTCTCTCCTTTTTATAATATTAAAAATAAAAACTAGGATGTAGAATGGTGTAATATATAAAATGTGAAAAGTATTATAAAATTATTGTAAATTATTTGATGTGGTGCTGGTGCTTTGCTACTACGGTGACTGAGGAATAGCTGATTCATCCTTGGTGTTGCTAAGGAAGTGATTGGAAGAGGTTCATCCTTCGTGAAGCATTCGAAGGAGGTGATCCATCCTTTGTGAACATTCAAAGGAGGTGCAGGTTCATCTCTTGTGGTTGTTTTTCTGTGTGATTATTATTTGTAATTGTTTTGTGATAGTGGAAAGTTAATCTCTTTTGGATTAGCAACTGGACGTAGGATTGGTATGATCCGGACCAGTATAAAATCTATCAGTGCAAATTTCTCTCTACCTTACTCTTGTTATTTATATTTATTATTTTCTAAGTAAGAAAATTGAGAAAAAATTTTAAAAGGCAAACGTCCTAATTAAGAACCAATTCACCCCCCTCTTGGTTTATTATTCCATGCTAACCATTCCGCTGCAGCTGCTCTGACAATTGGCTTCAGAGCTCGATTTGATAGTTATTCAAATGGCAAGATCATATCAAACCTTTGCAGAGGGTGCCTCTATCAATAGACCACCTTTATTCAGAGGTGAGAACTATGCATCCTAGAAGGTTATAATGCAAATATTTATTGAGTATATTGATTGTGAAATTTGGGATGTTATTGCATTTGGTTTGTCTGTTCCTACTAACAATTTGGAGGAACCAAAGCCCCGTATTTAATGGGCTGCTGAAGAGAAGAAAAGATTTCAAAATGATGTGAAAGCCTTAAACATAATTGCATCTGCTCTAACTGTTGACGAGTTTTAGAGGGTTTCCGTTTGTAAAACCGCTCAAGAGATGTGGGAAGTGCTGAGAGTAACTCACGAAGGAACAAATGACGTCAAGAGGGCGAGAAAGAATACCTTGATCCAAGAACACAAAATGTTCAGGATGAAGCAAGGAGAGATAATCTCAAATTTTCAGAAATGTTTCACCAACATTGTCAATCACCAAATTGGACTAGGTAAGTCATTTGAAAATGATGAGCTGAACATAAAAATTTTGAAATCTTTAGACAGGTCATGGCAACAAAAGGTGCATGCGATTTCTAAGTCACAAAATCTCAATACAATGACTATGGTAGCACTATTCG
Organism: Vigna radiata var. radiata; assembly: GCF_000741045.1. Taxonomy (NCBI): domain Eukaryota; kingdom Viridiplantae; phylum Streptophyta; class Magnoliopsida; order Fabales; family Fabaceae; genus Vigna; species Vigna radiata. Next base: position 207,938 of record NW_014542350.1, read on the forward strand.
GAAAATTGAGGGAACATGAGCTTGATCTCGGAAGATTTGATGGAGAAGAAGCCAAAACTAAGAAAAAGACATTGGTGTTCAAATTTAAAGTCGAAAGAAGAAAAAGCAGGATAGAAGATGAAGACTCGGAGGATGAAGAAATTTTAAGTCTTATGATCAAAAGGTTAAACAAATTTATTGATTACGGTTGAAAAACCGCTATTTTTATACTTAATTTAGATACTTAATGCACCCTTTTTTACTTAGAAACTTGCTTGGACTCATGATTTTGCTTTAGTTTTGTGAATAAGAGAATTGAGGATATGTTTTATGATTCCATCACTAAATTCCCTTGATTTTGTAGCTTTTTGGAATGATTTGAAAGAAGGGTTGAAGTATTAAGGAGTTGTAGTGCAGAAAAGTCAACCTGAGTGCATAAAAATTAAGTGCTGAAAAATCCGTTGGTGTTGAGCGGTACCTGAGCGCCAGCCACTAGCGTTGAGCGACAATTTTGTACCTTTGAGCGGTGAACTTAGGTTTCGCGCTTACCGTGGGGCGGTGAAGCCACTGCTAGGCGGTGCACTATTGGCCTGGGCCAAAATTCAGTTATTTTTATTAGTTATAAATAGACCCAATCGAACCAGAAGGGGTATCTTTTGACAGAATGAGGCGTAGAAACACTCTTTTCACCCCTCGGAGGCGGATTATGGATGTGGGAGCTCCAATCTATCAAATCTAGGGTTTATCTTTTCATTTTTTTATTATTTTCATCTAGTTTCACCATGATTATGGTGAACTAAACCTGCATTGTTGTTGGGGAATTGATGTAATCCTTTGAAACTTAGATGTATTGAATTAATGCTTTATTCATATGCTTTTATTCATTAAGTGTTAGAGTTTTTCCTCCATTATATTTGCATGATTTGTTTAAGACATTATTCAATAGCATAATCTTTGATTCTATCTATATGGACACGTAGGGGTAAGTCTAGACATGAAGGAATTCTCTCGGTAGCAATATTACCTAGACATAGGGATAGGAGGACCGATTGTCTTAAGCTTATGTGAGAGTTATGTAATGCATGATCAATTGCTAGGGAGACTAGACACAGTAAACTAGTAATTTGGAGTAGTCTCTTTTCACCAAGACATTGAGATTAGGGTAAATTAGAGAGTGACATTAACATTAATGAAGGAGTAGAATTCTTAGATATATGAGAGTAGATAGGATGAAATCATAAACCCCAACAACATAATTCATTCATTCATCATTCACCTGTATTATCTTTTGGTGAATTGATCAAAACCTTAGCATTCATATTTAATTTTCGTTTTTCATTATAAAACCCTAATTTTTGTTATTCAAGTCTTAAATAATCAAGAAATCACATGAAAGTCTAGGCCTATGAGTCTCTGGGGAAACGATACTCGGACTTACCATTTATTATTACTTGATACGATTCGGTACACTTGCCAGACCTTTAACTTTTATAAAATCAAGAGGTAAAGGAAGATTTAAATATGAAAAGAAAGAAAACCAAGGATCTACGTCAAATTATTGATGCTACGGCTGTGGAGAAAAGGGGCATCTAAAATTTGACTGCCCAAATCAAAAGAAGGGTGAAGAAAAGAAGGAAAAGAAAAACTTCAAGAAAAAGAAGGCCTACAATGCATGAGAGGATGACAACGAGACAATTTCTGATTTGAGCGAATCTGATGAGGAAGCTAACATCTGTTTGATGGTAGATGACAACACTGCTAGCCAAGTAAGTAATTCTAGTTATTTAGATAATTATAGTCAATATGGTGAAGATGAATTGCATGAAACACATGCTCCCTTACTAATAGAATCTGAAAAATTATATATAGCTCATAAGAAATTGAAAAAGGACTTCAAAGAATTAAAATTTAAATTTCAAAACATTCTTGAAGAAAATAAAAATTTACAATTAAATGTTGAAGATCTTTCTAAATAAAATAAAAATTTAAAAACAGATTTTGAAAATATTTTTTAGGAGAATAAAAATTTGAAAAACAAAATTCTATTTTATGAAAAAAGGTAAATATGTTAGTAGTAATGAATGTGAATCTTGTATAAATCATAAGAAATTACTAGAGAATACAACCTCAGGAGAATGTAGCAAAAATAAAATATGGTTGTTAAAAACAAGTATGGTCCTAAAATAAAAAATAAACATAATTATAAAACCCGTAGAACTTGGGTAGAAAAAGGAGCAACTTATAGAAGCACAAATAATGTTTCATGCTTTTATTGTATGAGGAAAGATCATACTTCAAACAAATGTAAAATTAAGCATTATGGTGTTTCTAGTGGTAGATATGTTTGGGTTGCAAAAAAACTTTAAAAATCTAACCCAAAGGACCCATACAAAATAGTTGGGGTACCTAAGTAGCTTGCTCTTTTTATTTTGCAGGAATTATCAAAATCAAGGAAGTTCATGTGGTGTCTTGATAGTGGATGTTCAAAACACATGACCGGAGACAAGATTAAATTTACAAACTTCCAGAAAAAGGAACAAGGCTTTGTCACCTATGGTGACAACAACAAAGGAAGAATTCTTGGTAAATGAGATACCGGAAGCAAAGATACCTTGATGATCAAAGATGTACTCTATGTGGAAGGATTAAGACACAATTTAATTAGCATTAGTCAACTATTCAAGGTAACCTTTGAACAAAATTCTTGCACAATTTATAAAAATGATTCTTCTGAAATTGCGCTAAAAGGAATTAGACATAGCAATATTTATTTGATTGATTTAGAAAATGCATCAAATAGAAATATTTCATGTTTAGTTGTAAAATAAGAAAATCCATGGTTGTGGCATAAGCATGAGGCTCATATTCATATGCAACAATTGAATAAACTCATTGCTAGAGATTTAGTAATTGGTCTACCAAAACTTAAATTTGTGAAAGACAAGTTGTGTGATACATGTCAAAAGGGTAAACAAGTAAAATCATCTTTTCAACCTAAAAATGTTGTTTCTAGTTTAAAACCCTTAGAACTGTTTGCACATGGATTTTTATTTGGTCCTTCAAGGATAAAAAGTTTTGGTGGAAATTATTATGCTTTACTTATTGTGGATGATTATTCAAGATATACTTGGACTTTCTTTACTCTTAAAAATGAAGCTTTCAAAGAATTTAAAAAATTTGCGAATTTGGTTCAAAATGAAAGGGATTTAAAAATAAAAGCTATTAGAAGTGACCATGAAGGTGAATTTCAAAATGAATTGTTTGAAAATTTTTGTGAAGAACATGGAATTTCTCATAATTTTTCTACACCTAGAACTCCTCAACAAAACAGAGTTGTAGAAAGAAAAAATAGATCCTTAGAGCAACTTGCTCGTACTATGCTAAATGAATATAATGTTCCTAAACAATTTTGGGTTGATGTTGGGAGTAATACTTGTTATGTTTTAAATAGAATTCTTATCAGGCCTATTCTGAAACATACTCCTTATGAACTTTTTAAGAGTAGAAAACCAAATGTTTCTAATTTGAAAATTTTTGGATGCAAATGTTGTCTTAAATAATGGAAAACGAGCAAAGCTTATAGAATATTTAATCGAAAGACTTTTACAATAGAAGAATTTGCGCATGCTGTTTTTGATGAGATTGTGGACCTTGAGGCCAAACCTGTTGAGTCAGATGAATCCGATGCAGGTAATAATGAAGACTTATCAAAGACAACAAATGAAGAAAAGATTGATGATAATCCTCAAGATGGAAATCTAAACAAGATATGGCAACAACCTAGAGGATTATCATCGGACAACATTATTGGTGACATATCTAAAGTGGTAAATACTAGAAGGAATGTAGTTAATTATTGCATGAGTGTTGCTTTTGTTTCACAGATATAACCTAAAAATATTAAAGAGGCTCTTGAAGATGAACAGTGGTGTATAGCAATGCAAGAAGAACTTAACCAGTTTGAAAGAAATCAAGTCTGAGAATTGATTCCTATGAAAGACACTCATCAAGTAATTGGAACAAAATGGGTGTTCAGAAACAAACTGGATGAAGACGACAATATTACCAAGAATAAAGCTAGGCTTGTAGCACAAGGATATAGTCAAGAAGAAGGTATAGATTATGACGAGACATATGCTCCAGTTGCCAGGTTAGAGGCAACATGCCTACTTCTTGCTTATGCATCTATAATGAAATTTAAATTATTTCATATGGGTGTTAAAAGTTCTTTTCTAAATGGTTTTATCAAAGAAGATGTGTATGTTGAACAACCACCAGGCTTTGAAGATTTTAAACATCCTAATCACATCTATAAATTAAAGAAAGCACTTTATGGTTTAAAACAAACACCTAGATCTTGGTATGAAAGACTTAGCAATTTTCTCCTAGAAAATGATTTTAATAGAGGAAAAGTTGATTCAACGTTATTTTTTAGAAAAGTTGAAAAACATTTTCTGATTGTTCAAGTATACGTTGATGACATTATATTTGGTTCATCTAATAAATCTTTCTGTGAGAAATTTGCAAAGACTATGCAGGGTGAATTTGAGATGTCGATGATGGGAGAACTCACATTCTTCCTCTGTCTTCAAATTAAGCAAATGGTGGAAGGTACGTTCATCTCTCAAACTAAATATTGCAGGGAAATTCTCAAAAAGTTTGAGATTGACAAAGTTAAAGAAGCATATACTCCCATGGGAACCTCATGTTATTTAGACAAAGATGAAACAGGTAAAAAGGTAAACCAAACCAAATACAGAGGTATGATTGGCTCTTTATTATATCTTACTGCTAGTAGACCAGATATTATGCAAAGTGTGTGTGTGTGTGTGTGTGCTAGGTATCAATCTAGTCCTAGAGAATCTCACCTTACTATAGTTAAACGCATATTGAAATATCTTAAGGGAACAACATCCTTTGGTTTATGGTTTCCTTCATGAGTTGAACCTAGTCTTGTAGGTTTTTCAGATGCAGATTATGGAGGTTGTAAGATAGATAGAAAAAGCACTAGTGGAACCTGTCATCTTCTAGGTAGTTCCTTAGTTTCATGGCATTCAAAGAAACAAGCCTGTGTAGCCTTATCAACCACTGAGGCAGAGTATATTGCTGCTGGAAATTGCTGTGCGCAAATCTTATGGATGAAACATCAATTAGAAGATTAAGATATTCACTTAGATCATATACCACTTAAGTCCGATAATACAAGTGCAGTTAGTCTTACAAAAAATCCCATAATGCATTCTAGAACCAAGCATATAGAGATTAAGCACCATTTCTTTAGAGATCATGTGCAGAAAGGAGATTGTGAGATAGAATTCATTGATTCTAAACACCAATTAGCAGATATTTTCACCAAAGTATTGCCTAAGGATAAATCTTTTGAACTTAGAAGGGACTTCAGTATTTTAGAAATCTCTTAATATGTGTTTTTCATGTTTTTTCATGTTTTTTTATTGCTTAGTGTCTTTAATCGACTTACAAATCGATTAAAAGCGTAACCCTCTTCGTATTTTTTGGTGTCGCGCCAGAATTAATCGATTAATTCAAGTTTTAATCAATTAACTAATCGGTTAATTGCCAATTTAATTAATTAAAAGCGCTCTTGTTCATTTTTTTCAAAAAATTTCAGCGTTGTTCTCCAAAAACTTGTCGTTAACGTCTCCAAATAGCTATAAACGGCTAGTTCATTCATTTTTGAACGTTGGGAAGCAAGTTTTGCCTTACTTATACCCCATTTGTTGCTTTCTTTCCATACTTGGACCTTCCTTAGTCATTCTCACTTGCTTTCTTCTAGTTTATTCTTCAAAACTCTATTGCCTACCCTTTTTATTTTTTTTCCATATGGCTGAACCATCAAGAAGAAGGAGAAAAAGAAGTGTGGCATCTAAAAGTAGCACTCAACAACGCGATGCAAACCTTGAAGGGTGGCTTTCTGGTGAGCAAGAACAACAATCGTTGTCGCAGTTCTGGAAGGAAAGGAAAGTGCTAAAGCAGAAGTTTATTGATCTTCATGGTACACATCCTATGGCTTTAACTTTCCCAACCTCATCATTGAACAAGGGGTTCAACATTTGATGGAACTCCGCGGATGTTATTATCCCAATCTTGTTCGCGTGTTCTACTTCAACATAAAGGTTCATGATGGAGTTTTTCACACAAGAGTCAAATGAGTGGATATTATGCATGATAATGCCTAACCCAACACAAGCTGTGAGACCATCTCAAGTGCATGAAGAGTATAGTCTAGAGAGTCTATCTAGACAAATGTCCGAGATGGCAATGCTACAGCATGAGATGATGTCAATCCAGAACACTCACAATAAGGAGATCTGCACACATCTCAAGAGCCTTGATGAGAGGATTTCTGGTTTAGAAAGGCACTTTTATGATAGTGATGAATTTTAAATTATTGTATGTCTTGTCTAATGTATGCTTTAATTATTGAATTTTAAATCCTTGTATGATTTTGCTTATTGAAATGAAATAAAATGTCTTGTAGTTTTATTTTATTCTGTGCATACATGCTATTTCTTAAGGGGGAGATTATGATAACACAACTTTTTAATTCTGATAAAAAACGGGAAGAAAAATATCTTAAAGCTTTTTGTTATTTACTAATGCCCTTTACTTTCATGAGTTGTGTTTTCTAGATTTTCAAATTATTACTAAAAGCTTTATTTTAACGAATTTTGATCATCATCAAAAAGGGAGAGAATGTTAGCAAAATAATGAAGATGAAGTTTTGATGATGCCCAATTCAAGTCAAGAGATTCAAGAAGATCATTTGAAGACGTATTTTATAGTTCAAAGCTTTTGTAATAAGTATAGTTAAGGGTTTAGAACATAGAATTTTGTTGGGTTTTGATTCATTTTTGATCAATTAAACTTAGTTATAATCGATTAAAATCCTTGTAGAGGTTGAAAGCCCAATCAGTTTTGGAATAATCGATTAAAGCAAGTTTTAATCGATTAGCTAATCGATTAATCCTGAAAATAATCGATTAATACTAGCCGTTCGGGTTTTCTAGCCGTTAAAAACTAGCCATTGTACTTTTTTTAATCGATTAAAAACGTTAAATGGCAAGTTATGAAGAATGGAAGAGTATTTGCTTGAGTCTCTAAATAGGCTCTCCTTATCCATCAACAACAACTCTTCCTTTGTGCTCAAGTACTCTGAACTTTGTGAGAATTGTGTTCTCTTGCTCAGCAAAGGAAACTCGTGCGTGTGGTGTTGGTGCTTTGCTACTACGGTGACTGAGGAATAGTTGATTCATCCTTGGTGTTGCTAAGGAAGTTATTGGAAGAGGTTTGTCCTTCGTAAAGCATTCGAAGGAGGTGATCCATCCTTTGTGAACAATCAATCAAAGGAGGTGCAGGTTCATCTCTTATGGTTTCAAGAGAGGTGTCTTCGAAACTCTTACAAATTGTTTTTCTGTGTCATTATTATTTTTAATTGTTTTGTGATAGTGGAAAGCTAATCTGTTTTGGATTAGCAACTGGACGTAGGATTGGTAAGATCCGAATTAGTATAAAATCTATCAGCACAAATTTCTCTCTACGTTACTCTTGTTATTTATATTTATTATTTGCTAAGTAAGAAAATTGAGAAGAAATTTTGAAAGGCACAGTCCTAATTAAGAACTAATTCACCCCCCTCCCTCTCTTGGTTTATTATTCCACGCTAACCATTCCGCTGCAGCTGCTCTGACAATATTTAATTGTAAAATTTTTTATAAAAATTAAAAATTAACATTAATTATTAAAATTAATTTTAAAAATGTATAAAATTTGTAATTTAGTAAATTGAATTCATTTTTAAACGTAATATTTTTCTAATATAATTGCACATAGTCTTCTCGTTAACACACATAAGTTATAACCAAAGAATTGAAATATAAAACATCTAATTCATACACTAATCCTAACAAAAATAATTAACAATTGTACAAGACCATTCCAAACATTAATTACTACAGTCTAATATTTCAAACCTCGAGCTAATTATTATGACTAGAAAGTCCAAATTTCATGTACAACTACAGTGGTTATAAAAGATTAATAAATTGGATTTTGGTTGCCTCTACTACTTTAATGCGACCACAATTAGGGCCATATCAGCCACCCCACTATTCCAGGCAATGCTCGCCCCCATTTTCCATTTAACATATATTGTCTCCACGTGCCCTCAAACTTGATCAACTGGAACGACGAGCATAAAGAGCCTCCACGTGCCCTCAAACTTGTCATTCTACTTGGACTCGGATAAGAGCTCTTTGTGCTTTGTTCTCAACATCTTCTTCTCGGACGAGTACCTCTATTTACCAATTTATTAAGTCCCTGACAAGTGTACCAGATCGTTATCAAGTAATATAAACGGGTAAGTCCGAGTTCGTTTTCCCAAAGGACTCTTAGGCCTTAATTTTCATGTAACCTAATCGCGTAAGACTTGAGAAGAGAATAAATTTGGTGGTTATATGCAAAGAACAAAAATAAACATGCAATGCAGTTGATTCAATTGGTTTTGAGAAACTATGAATGAATGGTGTTGTTAGGGTTTACAATTTCATCTTATCCACTCTCACATATCTACTCTTCTTATTTAGTTCACTTATTTATCTAATTGCCATGCACACTTTCTTATTTACCCTTAACCCAATCCCTTGGTGAAAAGAGCCTATTATTAATTACCGGCTTGTTATCCCTAGCCTCCCCTTGTAACCAATAATGCAATGTGATCGGAAGCAACTACAGTTGACCGTCCTACCCCTATCCCTAGGCGATATTGGCATAATCAAGGAATTTCCCACAAGTTCATGACATTACCGTACGTCCCCATATCGATAAAGACAAACATCTTTTACTGAATGAGTTAAACAATAAAAGCATCGAGCACAGATGAGAACCCAACAATTGATAAACAAGTATATGACAAGCANATGAAATAAATAAGAATTTGAATATATGAGAGTGTCAAAAGATTACATTGCTCCCCAACAACAAAGGGTTTAGTTCACCATAATCATGGTGAAACTAGATGAAAATAATGAAAGAATGGAAGAAAGAACCCTAAACTTGGTTGAATGGAGCCTAAGCATCCAAGAAACCTCCTCCAAGGTGTGGAATACCTTTGGACGTTTCTCTCTGCCAAAAGAATCCTCTTCTAATTCGCATTGGGGCTATATATAAGCCCAAAAAGATAATAGATAGATTACAGAAAGATTTACAGAATCTAGCTAAAAAAACAGACAACCGCCCAAGCGCCTAAATTCACCGCTCAACGGTTTGCCTCTTGCCACTTTGACATGCTAGGAGAGCAGCAGTTCAGCAGGAGGATGCACCTGCAAACGCACCAGCACAGCACGCTGAGCCTTTCCAGATGAGGGACATGTATATGTCCGTGATGGAGGCTAGGATGGAGTCTCTCCGCAGAGGGTAGGTAGCCACTGCAGAGATAATTATAGGATTATATAAGACACCACCAGTGCATAGGTGGACTATGGATGAGTTCCATAGTACGATGGCTTGGCCTTAGGAGCAGGCATAGGGCAACGGGTCTGGAGCAGCTGGAGCACCAGGCATAGATGAGGATGACCAGGAGGATGATGATTTTGAGGATGCATAGAAGGGTGATGAGTATGACTCAGATGAGGACATGGACTGACAGGGCATCTACTGATGGATGTCAGCACTAAGACAAGGATATTTCTTTTACTTTTGTACTGACAGGGCATCTACTTTTATCATTATGATACTAAGCAGGATGTATGAATGATGTGTGAGAAAGCATGTCGTGTGAGGTATTGAGCTCCAGAGTTTTCACTAATATATGTACTGTTCACAGGGAAGCATGAATGATATTGCCTGAGTCTTGATAATTGATTGAATTGCATGTTTATGTCATATAATCAAGGCCATGTTTGGAAGCCCTTACTTAGCCAAATTTTTGCCCAAAGTGATTAAATGTTATACCCTTTTTGAACCTTAGCATTAAATAGGATGAAAACCCTTGTTTTGAATTAATTACCTTGAGTTGAGTTGAGAATAATTGTATGAATTGAAAAGGTTCAAGTTTGGGGTTGTTTGGGGAAAGTTAAAAGGCAAAAGAGAAGCATTGAGCTCATAAGTGAAAAAGAAAAATGCATGAGAAAAGATAAAGAAGAAAAGAAAAAGCATGAAAGATGAGCTCAATAAAAAGAAAAGGGAAGAAGTTGGGAATGAGTGAGATTGGTGAAAAAGAGAGTTTGTACTTGAACTTTGAATGTTAAAATAGCTCTCTTGACTCAAGGATTTTGTGATCTAGAAAAACCACTTTTTCTTGTTAGCCCAGCCTCATTATAAGCCTTGGAAAAGTCCTTGTGATGACATTTGCATGTGAGAATGTTGATTGTTTTAGATGAAGGGCAATTTTGTTTTATGCGACATGTGAATAGTTTAGAGTGGAGTGTCCTCCTAAACACTTGAGTGATTGAGTGAAACACTTGCTTGGTGAGAATTGTTGAATTCCATGTTTACATCTATGCTTAGTGGATTGATCATTCATGAATAAAACATCTGTTGGGAAATATTTGATTATGTGAACTAAAATTTAATTGAAAGAATGCATGCATCTTGATATGATTCCACTAAAAATCTGAATTGAATAATAATTTGTCATAGAAAAATGAGTTTTGAAAATGTTGAACTATTTGATGAAGAAGTGAAAAGCCAAGTTTTGTCTTGTTTGCTTGAGGACAAGCAAAGTTTTAAGTTTGGGGTTGTGATAACGATCTAAAAACCTTTATTTTCATGCTTCAATATGATATCAAAACACACTCTTTGTGGCTTAGAATGAGCTTAAAATCAAGTAAAACACTTAGTTGAGTCATGAGAGAGTCAAAAGTAGGTTTTAGAAATATTATGCTTGTTTTTGCATTGTTTTGCATGGTTTCGACGAGAATTGAAGATGGAAGTGAATTAGGACGGACTTAGACTCAAGAAGGAGGAAGAAAAAGGAAGAAAAGAAGAGTCTATGCACCACTGAGCGGCCAAAACCAACGCTGAGCGGCCAGAGCGATTAAAGGCAAACCGCTCAACGATAAAACTGACCTCTGAGCGGTGGCGCGGCTAGAGGGAAACTGCTGAGCGGTTTAATTAGGCGCTGAGCAGTTATCTGTTTTTATTGGGCTTAAATTTTGTTATCTCTTTGGTCTATAAATAGACCCAGTGCGATTCAAATTGTAATCTTTTGGCAGATAGAGACGTCCAGAGCTGTTCTACACACCTTGGAGGAGGTTCCTTGGATACTTAGGCTCCAATCTACCAAACTTAGGGTTTATTATTCCATTCTTTCATTATTTTTCATCTAGATTCACCATGTCAATGGTGAACTAAACCCTAGGTTGTTGGGGAACAATGTAATCTATTGAAACTCGCTTATATCAAAATTCTTATCTTCTTTATATGCTTGCATATGCTTATTTTATCAATTGTTGGGTTCCTTACCTTTGCTTAATGCTTTTATCGTTTAACTCATTCGGTAAATGTTGTTTGTCTTTATTGATACGGAGACGTACAGTAATGTCATGAACTGGGGGAATTCCTTGATTATGCTAATACTGCCTAGACATAGGGATAGGACGATCAATTGTATTTTGCTTTCGTTTATCATGTATTTAGGGTAGATTAAGAAAGTTTGCATGACAATATGATAAATAAGCAAAGTAGATAAGAAGAGTAGATATAAGAGGGTGGATAAGATGAAATTGTAAATTCCAACAACTCCATTCATCCATAGTGTCTTCTAGCCAATTGATTCACTGCATTTTGCATGTTTAATTTTGTCTTGCATACAAAACCTAAATTTAATTCTTTTCTCAAGTCTTATGCAATTGGTTTACACAAAAGTTAAGTCCTAAGAATTCTTTCGTAAACGACACTCGGACTTACCCGTTTTATATTACTTGATAACGATTTGGTACACTTGCCAGGGACTTAACAAGTTTTTGGCGCCGTTACCGGGAACTCGTGGTTTAACTTATCTAGTAGTGTAAATTGATTTAATTTGACTTGATTGTATATATTTTGTTTTTGTTTTTGTTTTTGTTTTATTTTATATAAAAGTGCTACACACACACACAGACACATAGACACACACACGCACACACACAGACACATAGACACACACACGCACACACACAGACACACACACACACGCACACCCACACACGCGCACACACGCGCACACACACACACACAACACAACACACACAACACACACCCACACACACACATCCACACGCAGACACACACACACACACAACACACACAATACAACACACACAACGCGCGCACACGCACACACGTACACCCACACACGCACACACACGTACAA
>NW_014542350.1:220404-236644 GCF_000741045.1 Vigna radiata var. radiata
CACACGCGCACACACGCGCTCAAACACACACACAACACAACACACACACACACTCACACACACACACAACACAACACACACAAACACACACACACCCCCACACACACGCAACACAACACAACACACATACACACACAACACACACACAACACACACACCCACACACACGCACACACACGCACACACACAAGCACACACACACACACACCCACACACACGTACACACAATTAATAAAATAAAATAAGTTAATTATCTTGTTAATATTTATTTTATATTAATATAAACAATATTAAAAATAAACTAAAATATATTTTATTCTAAACTATAATAGTTTTTATTTATTAAAATTTAAAATTATTTTTTATTTTAGTTTAAATTTTGATTTACATTTTCAAAAATTCATTTCTTTCTTAAATTATTTTTAAAATTTTATTTCGCAAATTATTTTTTGAATAAATTAAAAAATAATTAATATTCTATCAGATTAATTAATCTATTGCAGTTTTTTTCCTACTTAATTTCCGTTAATTCAATCAATCTAAATTTCTCTTCCTTCCTTTCTTTATGAAGTAATTGTATTCTCTCTATAATCATTCTTTATCATCCTTATTTCGGATGATTTAAAATTTATATTATAGGAAAAGCAAGAGCCGGTATTGGTGGCGTATGATTATTGACATTGACATATAAAAGGGAAAGTCATTGAGAGAGAAAAGATAGAAAAGACAAAGAAAATGTTAGCACAGGTAATTATAAAAATAAAATTAAAAGTAAACGAATTCTTTTGAAGAAATAAAGACCTTACAAAATATTTGACATTGAAATGATTGAGAAAACTTATGTAACGTTAATTTCGTATTCGTAAATAATTTACTTTTTTAAATAAATTACTTTTTTAACATACATTGTTAGCCGTTGATTTCAAAATCTATTGGAAAATTGGGAATTACTATCGGTTGATAAATATTTTCAGTGATAAAAAAAGTAGTCTATGAAAAAATTAATGCATTTTGATTTTTTATTTTTTATATAAATGTTTATTAAAAAAAAATTTATGATAAAAATATAATTACTAAAAAATATTATTTAAATTTTTAGCTTTAGAATGAGTATAGTTTATATTTATTGTTTCAATAATTTAATAAAAAGATTAACCACTTTAAATTAAAGTCTAAAATAAAAATATTTTGTCTCACATCGTTTGAAGATGTACTTTTATTTATTTTATTTATATGTTTATTAAGGAAATTCCCCGTATAAAAAAAGTAAAACAAAACAACACGCTTTTGGTCAAATTTGGCAGTGTTGAATTTGAAATTACGCAAACAGTGAACACTGTGTTTTATCAAAAGCGGCTGCCTCTCTTCGGAAGTATGACTGATACGTGTCATTTCTTGGAAAGTGAATTCACAAAGCTTGATTTAATTACAGACATTTTATTTTGCTAAATGATTCTATTGAAACAGAAAATTTATCATTAAACTTAAAAATTAGTAAAAAACCATAACTAATATTTTTATTACATTTATATATATATATATATATATATATATATATATATATATGGGTTTGTTAATTTGCGTACATCTGTTTTTCAGTTGGTACATTTTAGCAATGTGTATTAAGTTTTAGTAGACAAAAATATCCTTATATATCATGAATTCTAAATTTTAAGGTTAAGGGTATTTTAATAATTTTCATTCTCAACATTAAAAAAATAAAAAAAGAAATCACCAAACCCTTACCCACCTCTCTCATTCCTCTCAACCATTTCTCTTTCATGTCTTACACTCCAACATTTTCTCTGTCATCCCTACTCTAGTCCCAATTGAAACAAATCAGAAACACTTGCCTTATTTTAATAATTTGCATTCTTAAAACTAAAAAAAAAAACCTCAAACCCTTACACACCTCTTTCATTCCTCTTAACCCTTTCTCCTTCATCTCTCTCACTCAAACATTTTCTCTATCATCTCTGCACTAGCCCCAAGCAAAAATACACTCATTATTAAACAATTTACTTTTGTAAATAGTTGAGTCATTGACATATTCACCTTCCGAAAAAAGTTCATTCAAAATCTCTTTAATTTCATTATCTTCACTATATATATTACAGCCGACGGGCACAACTTGCACCAAGACTTATGAGCATCCTTCCTTTACATTCTGAGACTACTACGTAACATTGCTCCGTGGCCATTTAATTTTTTTTGGTAGAAATTCATTAACTTGTTTTCCTTTACTAAAGAAAAAACAAATCAAAATACAATAAAATTCTTAACGATAAAATCAAACAATAAAAATTCTAAATCTTGAAATTTTATTTAAAATTATATAAAGAAAAAATTAGGTGCTTTAATTTTTTTATTTATGTAAGTATTTTTTTTTTCTTTAACCATTTTATTTAATAATGAGTGTTTTTGTTTAGTTGGGGCTAGTGTAGAGATGACAGAGAAAATGTTTGAGTGAGAGAGATGAAGGAGAAAGGGTTGAGAAGAATGAAAGAAGTGAGTAAGGGTTTGGGGTTTCTTTTTTCAGTTATGAGAATAAAAATTATTAAAATAAGACAAGTGTTTCTGATTTTTTTTTTCAATTGGGGCTAGAGTAGGGATGACAGAGAAAAAAGTGGAGTGAAAGAGATGAAAGAGAAAGGGTTGAGAGGATTGAGAGAGGTGGGTAAGGATTTGGGGGGTTTCTTTTTTTATTTTTTTAATTTTGAGAATGAAAATTATTAAAATATCCTTAACCTTAAAACTTTAGAATTCATGATATAAGGATATTTTTGTCTACTGAAACCCGGTACACATTGCTAAAATGTACAAATTAAAAAAAAGGCGTACGCAAGTTAGCAAACCCCTATATATATATATATATATATATATATATATATATATATATATATATATATATATATATATATATTGTCGTGATCAACAGGCTTCAAAAAGACAGAGTTCAACAATATGAAAGCATAGTCGAATCAATTAAAATCACAGTCGACTAATGGTCGTGAAAATAGTTTTTCAACCACATTCAATCATTCACACAAACAATCAATAAGCTCATGTAATCAAGCAACAACCAATCAAACAATTTAACAATAATGCAGCAGATTGATATAGATTTACCCGTTGTAGATACTCAAGATTTGTGATTCTTTCAACATGATTCATCCTTGAGCTCATACTGCACTTGCTGTATATCCTGGTGTTGAGATTGTTGACAACACAAACTCTATATCAAACTAGTTTTTTATCATGACAACACAATGCTTAATAACAGTACACATGTTGCTGAATTACATGTTCTTGTTCTGAATTATTTGTCATATCTATTGAACATGTTTTGTTGAATTGCAATGTATGTTCCTATGATTGATTGTGTGTTATATTCGTGGAACATGCTTATGTTGAAATGTGCATGGAATATACTTGTATTGAAATGAGAAATAAAATGTTTTTTTATTGCTCCACATTTCTGGAAAGAAAAAGATCACAAACACCTTTATAAACTTATATTGTTGTGACAAAGTTCTAGTCCAGTCGAATACACTCTTAATGGATTCGACTATGCTAAAATCTTTGTACAGATTTTGAGAACCTGTGCTATTTGAGATTTTGAGTTGAAAAGAATTTCAAAGTGTTTTTTCATGTGTCAGTCGACATTGTGGATTACACATTCGACTATATTACTGATCTGTTTGGAATTTTGTTAAGCCTACACGCTCCAACAACTATATTTTTCATGTGTTAGTTTAGACTGTTTGACCTGGTCAACTTTCATAAATGTGTGTTGATTTCGTTGACTGAGGAGCCTTTGTGTTGACTGTCTGTTATAACTGTTTTAAACAATCAACTGTATTAGTAGGCTAATCGACTGAGAAGCAATCTGATATAACAGAAAACTATAAATAGACAGAACGCGAATTGTTCTGTGACTTTTGTGATCTAACATTTTCATTTTCCTATTTCATATTGAATTCTTTGTTTTAGAAGCTCCAAGAATTCTCCAAGAAGACGGTGGTGATCTTTCCTGAGAGAGATTCAAAGGGAGGAGTCCATTGCACATACTGCTTGATCATTATTTGCACAAAGAAGGTGCTTTCTATTTGATCTTGAAGGCTTGGCATCTTGTGAAGACTACTACATTTGATTGAAGGCTTGGCAACCTGTGAAGTCTGCTGTGATAGGCTTGGCATCCTATGAAGAGTGCAGGTTACACGTTGAGGATTGTTCGACGTGGGTGCAGATTACAGAAGAGGGGATTCTTGCTGCAATTTTGGTTTTTGTCTGTGCAACTATATTTTGGTTTTGGGTTAGAGAGGAGATTTATATTTTTGCGTGGTGCTTCTATAAAATCCTTCTTGTAAAAAACGCAACCATTATAATGCATTTCCTTCCTGGATTGGAAGGACATTTGATGTAGGCATTGTTGGCCGAACCAGTATAAAAACCAGTGTTTGATTTTCTCTATCCTTGCACTCTTTATTTCCAGTGGACTTTATCTGTTTAGCAGTCAACTGCGTTTTTTCGCTGCATTGAATTTTCATTACTTGCATTTCAATGAAAGATTAAAAAGCTTTGTATTTTCATACCAAGATTGCGAAAAGATTTTGTTTTTTGAACTAACACCAATTCACCCCCCCCCTCTTAGTGTAAAATGAAGCCTACCTATTTCCTAACAATTGGCACCAGAGCTGGTTTTCATAAGATATTTGAAAATTCAGTCGACTTTGCTTTTATTCTATTTGACTGTAAAACCTGGGGATGACTTCAAATTTTCAAACTTTTGGTGAAGGTGCTTCAACAAACAGACCACCTCTGTTTGTTGGTGAAAATTACCCTTTTTGGAAAATTCGCATGCAAATCTTTCTTGAATCGCAAGATAAAGGAATTTTGGATGCCACTTTGAATGGTCCATATGTGCCTATAAAAATTGTTGATAGTGAAACTGTTTTGAAACCTTTTACTGAGTGCACTGTTGATGAAAATAGAAAAGCTCAGTATGATGTTAAAGCTAGAAATATTATTTCCTCTGCACTAACAATTGATGAATTTTTCAGTATATCCCAATGCAAGTCTGCAAAGGAAATGTGGGATGTTCTAGAGGTAACACATGAAGGCACGGATGAAGTCAAGAGAGTCAGAAAGAATTCGTTGATACAAGAGTATGAATTGTTCAGAATGAAAGCTGGTGAAAGCATCTATGATGTCCATAAACGATTCACTCATATTGTAAATCACCTGATGGCTCTTGGCAAAGTCTTTGACAAAGAAGAGATCAACATCAAAATTCTGAAAAGCCTGAACAGGAATAGGCAACCAAAAGTCACTGCAATCTCTGAATCCAAAGATCTTACAACTATGAATATGGCTACCTTGTTTGGCAAGTTACGGGAACATGAGTTAGAACTTGGTAGACTGAAGGATGAAGAGCAGATTGAAGAAAAGAAGTCCATTACTTTGAAAGATGCAACCAAGAACATCACAGAAAAAGAGATGGACAACAAAGAGCTGATGACCTTGATGGTAAGAAAGTTTAGTCGACTTATGCAAAATGATAATCAACTGTCTAACCATGCAGGTCAAAGCAAAAGGAAGAGCTTCAGCACAAATGTTGTCCAGTGCTATGAATGTGGAAAAGAAGGTCACATCAAGCCTAACTGTCCTGAATTACAGCCAAAGGAGAAAGGAAAGATAAGATTCCCTCAAGGAAGAAATATGAGAAGAAAAGGAGCCTTCATTGCTTGGGAAAACTCAAATTCTGAGAAATCAAGTGATGAAGATTCTGATCAAGAAGAGGAATCAAATTTGTGCTATATGACAGGTGTAACATGGGACGACTATGACAATGATGAAGACATATCAAATGAACCAGTAGAAGTCAAATATGATCTGCTTCAACATGCTTTCAAAGAGTTACATGCTAAAGCCATGCGATTGCAATACAAGGTAAATCGACTGTGCTATGGAAGAAGAGACTTTGAAAATAGAATTAAAGACCTTGTTGCAGAAAATGAGAAATTAGAAAAAGAATTGAATGAAGCTTTGTTATCTGCTAGGAATATTGAAATTAAAACTGTTACTGTTGAAAAAGCTTGTGAAAACTATCCTACTTATATTTAAAAGATAAATTACTTGACTAGCATGCTAGCTAAGTTTACTCAAGGTAGAGACAATTTAGATGTTGTATTAAATTCATCTAGCAGAATTAAAAATATACAAGGAATTGGATACAAAGTTTACTTTAACAGAACCAATGCTAGGAAACTTAATAAGTTAAGAAAACTTGCTATAAATGCATGTTTTTATTGCAACTGTATTGGTCATACTGTTAGAAATTGTTATTATAGAAATGTTGTTGTTCCTCAAGGATTATGTGTATGGATACCAAAGGAACATGTAACAAAAACTAACAATCAAGGACCCAAAGTCAAATGGGTACCAGCAACCAAAACTTAATTGTTTTGCAGGATATAAAACTGATGCAAAATTGTTCTCAAGGATGAATCAACTATGGAACATATAAAAAACCTTGAGTGTCTACAACTGGTAAATCTGTATCTATTTGCTGCATCATGCATATACTAGTTAAATGTTGTTGTATGATTGTTTGTGTTGTGTGGTTAATGTTTTGATTGATTGAATTTGGTTGAAAATGATTTTTATGAGTCCCAGTCGACTCTAATAGTAATTCAATCGACTGAGTCATTTGATTATGTGAAAAACTCTATTTTTGAATGTTAAGATTTAAACTTAGGGTTTAAGAAAAATCTTTAGCGCGTTTTTCCTTTTATAAATGAATGAGATAGTCTGAGGCCTTCACATGCATCTTGGTAAGCAAACCCTTATTATGATTCTGGTGAAACCCTTTCTTTACCCTGCTCAAATGGTTGCCTTATCATCAAGACCAAGAAAGCGTTTGTTGCTCGCAAGAAGAGAGGTTGATCCTTTTGGATGGTTCAGTGATGATGATCAGAGAACTGATTCTATATGCAATTGGGGATTCAAAGAAGTTTTGAGGCATAAATGCGCAAATACTGCATTCTATAGAAATGAAGGTTTCAAGTTCCAGAAATGGCTGACCAGAGAAAATCTAACAAGTTTTGTGGAACTACAAGGTGAATGCTATCCAAATTTAGTCAAAGTATTCTACTACAATCTCAAGAGGGAAGGAAACAATCTGATATCGAGAGTAAAAGGAATTGATATTGTTATAAACAATACCATTTGGGAAAAGGTTACTGGACTACAAATTGAGGGACTATCTTCCCACCATGGAATTGCTGGTTATGATAGCAGAGGACTATACAACACTATGCTAAGAAAACCTGATTCTTCAAAGTATTATGATGATTTCAACATTAGAGATCTTCAAACGGACGAGTGCCTATGCGCTTATATTATGTCATGGATACTGCTTCCCAGAGAAGATGATCACACTTTACTTAGAGATGAAGACATATATCTAATTTCTGCTTTATCATATGGAATTCAAACGAATTAGGCACTGTTGTTCATGATCATATGATGAAGTTTACCAAAGGTCATGGATTATCTCTACCTTATGGAGTGCTCATCAGCAAAATATTGATGTTGCAAAAAGTAGACACCACAAATGAAAGAGTCATTCACTGCAGGAAGTGCAATGTTATGGAAATTCAATTTCTGGAATATGTTGGAATTATCAAATTAAGAGATGAATGGACAATGATTGATGATATTCCATCTACCATTGAAATGGATCCTCTAAAATTTAATGCAACGGGATATAAACTTCATCCATCAAGCATCTTTGAAGGCCATGTAGATAGAAGATTTGACCGACTGGAGAACAAATTAAACCTGATGCAAAAATCTTTATCGGACCTTCACAAGAAAATGAACTATGCACTCAGGATAAAAGCTTTTGAAGAATCATCTATTAGAGATACTAACAGTGGTATAAATAGTGCTGACAAGACGATTGAAAAATCATTTGAATCAGAATAGTGTCTTGTTTATCCAAACTGTGTGTTATGTCCTAGACTAGGTCTTTCATTTTGTATAATGGCATACAAAGCTATCTTTTGATGTTTGTTTTGATTTCCTTGCTTTACACCACCAATGTAATATCTTTTAATTCAAGGAAATGAAATTAGACGTTTGAATTAATCCAATTACTTAAACTATTTGAATGATATCTGACATACTGTTTGATTGATTCGACTATGCTCTGTTTTGAAGTCAACTATGCTTAATCTATCATGCATCTTTACATATTGACTTCTGTCTTGATATGATTTAATTCTTGCTTAACCACTATGCTTGATCTAGAAAAGGTTGTTGAAAGGTTTTGCAGGAAGGACATTGCTTGGACATCTACAATTGGAATTCAACATTTGCAAAAAACAATGCATTTGATTGATGATTTAAAGCATTCGACTGCGTCTAAATAGGTTAACAATTCCAATTCTGGAATTTGATTCTATTCTTACTGTCTGTTTAAATCATTGATAATCTACTATAATCTCTGCTCTTTACATGTTTCAATATCTGAATTGAGATAATTTTGTGAGATTGTTGATATTTGTATCATTGCATATATATGTGATTTGATAATCTGATTGTGATACAAATATATGCTTAAACTGTTGTTTAATCTGTGATATTCTTCATTGTGCACTCAAACTATTTTTGAAACTCATGCAAAATGACAGGGGGAGTATCACTGTTTTACACATTGTTTCATCACACACCTACATTTCAGGGGGAGTTTACACTATTTTGTGATGAACTTGTGATTTTGAGAGCATCATTGTATTTTACAAACTGCATATCCTTAAGATGTATCTCTGTTTTTCAAAACTGCATAAATATCTGAAGCATTCCTTTTTTGTTAATACACAAAGGGGGAGAGATATACATGAATGTATGAGAACAAGTCTATATGGGGAGAATTGTTGCATCATACTTTATCTGCTTGATATTTTTGTTGTATATGTAGAGTAACTGAACTGTTTTAATTGTTTCTGATATATGCTTTTACTCTGTCATATGTTAATGTGTACAAACATGGTTGAGTTATTAATCATGGTTGTGCATCACCAAAAAAAGGGGGAGATTGTTGAGATTGTTGACAACACAAACTCTATATCAAACTAGTTTTTGATGATGACAACACAATTCTTAATAACAGTACACATGTTGTTGCATTACATGTTCTTGTTCTGAATTATTTGTCATATTTTGCTGAACATGTTTTGTTGAATTGCAATGTATGTCCCTATGATTGATTGTGTGTTATATTCGTGGAACATGCTTGTATTGAAATGTGCGTGGAATATACTTGTATTGAAATGAGAAATAAAATGTTTTTTTATTACTGCACATTTCTGGAAAGAAAAAGATCACAAGCACCTTTATGAACTTATATTTGTTGTGACAAAGTTCTAGTCCAGTCGAATACACTCTTAATGGATTCGACTATGCTAAAATCTTTGTACAAATTTTGAGAACCTATGTTATGTGAGATTTTGAGTTGAAAAGAATTTCAAAGTGTTTTTTCATGTGTCAGTTGACATTGTCGATTACATATTCGACTCTATTACTGATCTGTTTGGAATTCTGTTAAGCCTACACGCTCCAACGACTATATTTTTCAAAAGTTAGTTAAGACTGTGTGACCTGGTCAACGGTCATAAATGTGTGTTGATTTCGTTGACTGAGGGGCCTTTGTGTTGACTGTCTGTTTTAAATGTTTTAATACAATTGAATGTATTAGTAGGTTATTCGACTGAGAAGCAATCTGGTATAACAGAAAACTATAAATAGACAGAACACGAATTGTTATGTGACTTTTGTGATTTGACATTTTCATTTTCCTGTTTGAGATAGAATTCTTTGATTTAGAAGCTCCAAGAATTCTCCAAGGAGATGGTGGTGATCTTTCTTGAGAGAGATTCAAAGGGAGGAGTCCATTGCCCATACTGCTTAATCATTATCTGCACAAAGAAGGTGCTTTCAGTTTGATCTTGAAGACTTGGCATCCTGTGAAGACTGCTGCATTTGATTGAAGGCTTGGCAACCTGTGAAGTCTGTTGTGATAGGCTTGGCATCCTGTGAATAGTGTTGGTTATACGTTGAGGATGTTCGACGTGGGTGCAGATTGCAAAAGAGGGGATTCTTGCTGCAATTCTGGTTTTTGTGTGTGCAACTATATTTTGGTTTTGGGTTAGAGAGGAGATTTATATTTTGCGTGGTGCTTCTATAAATTCCTTGTTGTAAAAACCGCAACCATTATATTGCATTTGCTTCCTGGATTGGAAGAACAGTGGATGTAGGCATTGTTGGCCGAACCAGTATAAAAACTATTTTCTCTATCCCTGTACTCTTTATTTCCATTCGACTTTATCTGTTTAGCAGTCAACTGCTTTTTTCCACTGCATTGAATTTTCATTACTTGCATTTCAAGTAAAGATTAAAAAGCTTTGCATTTTCATACCAAGATTGGGAAAAGATTTTGTTTTTTGAACTAACACCAATTCACCCCCCCTCTTGGGGTAAAACGAAGCCTACCTGTTTCCTAACACCTGCAAAACAGTTCAGGTTTTGGTTGCTGGTACCCATTTGACTTTGGGTCCATAATTGTCAATTTTTGTCACTTGTTCCTTTGGTCTCCAAACATATATTCCTTTAGGAACAACAACATTTCTGTAATAACAATTTCTAACAGTATGACCAACACAATAACAATATAAACAAGCATTTTTAGCAGGTGTACTTAAATCAGTAAATATCTCTTAGTATTGGTTCTGTTATATTGAGCTTGATAACCTATTTCTTGCCTGTATATAGCTCTTCCAGATGATTTTAACATAGCATTCAAGTTGTCTCTACCTTGAGTAAACTTAGCTAGAGTACTAGTCAAGTAATCTATCTTTTCAATATGAGTAGGACAAATTTCACAAGGTTTTTCTACTGTGATAGTTTCAACTTTAACTTCCCTAGTAGATAATAAGGCATCATTCAACTCTTTCTCTAATTTTTCATTTTCAGCAACAAGGTTGTTAATCCTATATTCATAATCTCTTCTTTCAGAGTTTAGTTGATTAACCTTGTACTGTAGTCGCATTGCTTTAGCATGTAGTTCCTGAAAAGCATCTCTCAGCAGATCATACTTGATTTCCACTGGTTCATTGGAGATGTTTGCATCACTATCGTAATCGTCCCACGTTACTCCAGTCATATAACACATGTTTGATTCTTCCTCTTGATCAGCATCTTCATCACTTGAGCTTTCAGAATCTATGTTCTCCCAAGCAATGTATGCTCCTTTTATTTTCATATTTCTGCCTGGAGGAATTATTTTCTTTACTTTCTAATTAGGCTTCAATTCTGGATAGTCAGGCTTTATGTGCCCTTCCTTTCCACATTCGTAACATTGGACAATATTGGTTCTGAAGCTTTTCTT
Organism: Vigna radiata var. radiata; assembly: GCF_000741045.1. Classification (NCBI taxonomy): domain Eukaryota; kingdom Viridiplantae; phylum Streptophyta; class Magnoliopsida; order Fabales; family Fabaceae; genus Vigna; species Vigna radiata. The sequence goes on from NW_014542350.1 coordinate 231,857, forward strand.
TTTGCTTTGACCTGCATGGTTAGTTAGTTTACTATCATTATGAATAAGTCAACTAAATTTTCTTACCTTCAAGGTCGTCAGTTCTTTTTCATCCATCTCTGCATCTGAATTTTCAACTTTTGAGTTGTTCTTGCTTATAGCCTTTAGAGAAATGGATTTCTTCTCTTCAATCTCCTCTTCATCCTTTAATATACCAAGTTCCAATTCGTGTTCACGTAGCTTGCAAAACAAGGTAGCCATGTTCACGGTTGTAAGATCCTTGGATTCAGAGATTGCAGTGACTTTTGGTTGCCAATTTCTGTTCAGACTTTTCAAGATCTTGATGTTGATTTCTTCTTTATCAAAAGCTTTCCCGAGAGCCATGAGATGATTAACAATATGAGTGAATCTCTTTTGTACATCATATATGGTTTCTCCAACCTTCATTCTAAACATTTCGTACTCTTGTATCAGGGAGTTCTTTCTTGCTTTTTTCACTTCATCTGTGCCTTCATGAGTTACCTCTAAGACATCCCACATTTCCTTTGTAGTTTTGCATTGAGATATCACTAAAAAATTCGTCAACTATTAGTGCAGAGGCAATAATATTTCTAGCCTTAACATCATACTGAGTTTTTCTATTTTCATCAGCAGTCCATTCAATAAAAGGTTTAATAATAGTTTCTCTATCAACAGTTTTAGTAGGCACATAAGGACCATTCAAGGTTGCATCCCAAATTCCTTTATCTACAGATTCAAGAAAGATTTGCATTCGAATTTTCCAAAATGGATAATTTTCACCAGTAAACAGAAGTGGTCTATTTGTTGAAGCACCTTAACCAAAAGTTTGAAAACAGGAAGTCATCCTCAGGTTTATAGTCGATTCAATGAAAAACAAAGTCGACTACTTTTTCAAGTATCTTATGAAAACCAGCTCTAGTGCCAATTGTTGAGAAATGGGTAGGCTTCGATTTACAGCAAGAGGGGGGGGGGGGGGAAATGGTGAGTTTTCAAAATCAGAATCTTTTAAAAATCTTTCATACAAAGTTGAAAACTTTACAAGTCTTTCTTGAATTGCAAGTAATGAAAAATAAGTGCAGCGGAATATCGTAGTTGACTATGCAGATAATACAGTTGACTGAATATAAAAGAGAAGGGATAGAGAAATTCAAACACTGGTTTTTATACTGGTTTGGCCAACAATGCCTACATCCAGTGTCCTTCCAACCCAGGAAGCAAATGCACTATAATGGTCAAGGTTTTTACAACAAGGAATTTATAAAAGACCTCCACGTAAAAAATATAAATCTCCTCTCTAACCCACTAACCAAAATATAGTTGCAACAACAAAACCAGACTTGTAGCAAGAATCCCCTCTCCAGCAATCTGCAACACCACTTTGAACAATCCTCAAAGTGAACTAGACTCCATGAGTCTAACCCCTGTAATCACAACAGGTACATATAGCAATCTTCACGGATTCCAAGCCAGAATAACTTCTTGATCAAACCAGAAACACCTTCAATGTGCAGATAATGACCAATCAATAAGCGCGTAACAAGTCTCCCTTGGAATCTCTTTCAAGAACGATCACCACAGTCTTCTTGGAGAATTCTTGGAGCTCTCAATCACAGAGAAATCTATCTGAAACAGAATATGAAAATGTTAAATTATCAAAAGTCTTAGAACAACTTCATGTTTTGTCGAATATGCTATGATAACGGTCTAAAAACTGTTATTTTCATGCTTAAAATTTATAGTAAAACACACCCTTTGTGGCTTAGAATGAGCTTTATATTAAGTAAAACACTTAGTTGAGTCTCTTGAGAGTCAAAAGTTGGTTTTAGCGATGTTATGCTTGTTTTGCAGGATTTTTAGATGAATTAAAGATGGAAGTGAAGTAAGGTGGACTTCGACCCATGAAAGGAGAAAAATGATGAAAAGAAGGGTCAAGCAAGCCGCTGAGCACCAGAATGGTCCGCTGAGCGCTCAGAGCGATTAGAGGGAAACCGCTTAGCGGCAAAACTGCCCGTTGAGCGGTCAAAGCGGCACAAGGCAAACCGCTAAGTGGTGAATTTAGGCGCCTAAGCGGTTGTCTGTTTTTTTAGTTAGATTCTGTAAATCTTTCTATAATCTATCTGTTATCTTTTTGGGCTTATATATAGCCCCAGTACGAATTAGAAGGGGATTCTTTTGGCAAAGAGAAACGTCCAGAGCTATCACACACCTTGGAGGAGGTTCCTTGGATGCTTAGGCTCCATTCAACCAAGTTTAGGGTTATTTCNTCCATTNTTTCATTATTTTTCATCTAGTTTCACCATGATTATGGTGAACTAAACCCTTTGTTGTTGGGGAACAATGTAATCTTTTGAAACTCTCATATATTCAAATTCTTATTTATTTCATATGTTTGTCATATACTTGTTTATCAATTGTTGGATTCTCATTTGTGCTCAATGCTTTTATTGTTTAACTCATTCAGTAAAAGATGTTTGTCTTTATCGATATGGGGACGTACAGTAATGTCATGAACTGGTGCGAAATTCCTTGATTATGCCAATATTGCCTAGGGATAGGGGTAGGACGGTCAATTGTAATTGCTTCAGATTGCATTGCATTATTGGTTACTAGGGGAGGCTAGGGATAGCAAGCCGGTAATTAATAATAGCCTCTTTTCACCAAGGGATTGGGTTAAGGGTAAATAAGAAAGTATGCAGGGCAATTAGATAAATAAGTGAAGTAAATAAGAAGAGTAGATATATGAGAGTGAATAAGATGAAATTGTAAACCCCAACAACATCATTCATCCATAGTTTCTCAAAACCAATTGAATCAACTGCATTGCATGTTTATTTTTATTCTTTGCATATAACCATCAAATTTATTCTCTTCTCAAGTCTTACGCGATTAGGTTACATGAAAGTTAAGGCCTAAGAGTCCTTTGGGAAAACGATACTCGGACTTACCCATTTATATTACTTGATAACAATTTGGTACACATGCCAGGGACTTAACAAGTTTTTGGCGTCGTTGCCAGGGACTCGTGGTTTAACTTATCTAGTAGTGTAAACTGATTAAGTTTGACTTGATTGTATATATCTTTTTATCTTTTTATTTTTTATTTTTTTTATAAAAAATAAAAAAGTGCTACTAGGGTTTGTGTTTCTTGTGCATGCAGAAGGAGCCCAAACATACTAGAAGCAAGAAAAATACGCAACCTCTTCTTGAAGGCTTAAGCTAAGCAAGAGGGAGAAGGAGAGTTAGACGCCCATCTTGGGATTTGTTTCCTTCACCTGACAGATTATTATCACCTTCACCAAATAGAAGAACAGAGAAGATGACTGAAAGAATTCCTCCAAGACGCACTCTTGCAGACCATTCAGATACGGTTGGCCCTTTCCATTTTAGCAGCATAGTCATGTCTACAGATCAAACGACCAACATGGTGATGAATCTAGCACTTATACACCTGGTGTAGAGCAAACAGTTTCATGGCCTGTCAAATGAGAATCCCTATGACCATTTGACAGCATTTAGTGGAATATGCAACACAGTGAAGATGGCAGGTGTATCAGATGAAAGAGTAAGGTTGGGTTTGTTCCCATTCTCATTGGAAGGCAATGCTAAGACGTGGCTCAATTCCTTTCCTAAAGGAACATTTACAACATGGGAACCTGTGGCTAGAACATTTGTCAACAAATATTTTCCACGGTCTAAAGTTACTCAGGGAAAGCTGGAGATCTCATCTTTTAAACAAGGCATGGAAGAAACTCTAAGTCAAGCATGGGAGCGATTCAAAGGATTACACAGAAAAACACTAGTTCACGGATTTGACAAGATAACCATTGTTCTTGCCTACCTTGGTGGACTGAATATGCAGTCTAAGATGATGTTGGACGCCTCAGCTGGAGGTGATATCAAACAGAAGACTAAGGATGGAGCCTATGACTTGATAGAGAGAATGGCAGCTAATGGCCAAGAAGCGTATAGTGAAAGGAGCGTACCGACACAACAGAGAGGAGTATTGCACTTACCCGCAAATGATGCAATGCTAGCTCAAAATCATCTTTTGACCCAAAAGCTAGATACATTGACAAAGATCCTTTCACAACTTCCAAAGGAACTTCGTAATGTCTCTCAAGCACAGCAGCTATGTGATCTTTGTGGTGGAGACCATATTAATGGTCAATGTGCGATACCTGAGGAGATGCAGCAGGAAGCTAACTATATGGGGAACCAATACCAGTATAGACAAGGGAATTTCAATCAAGGCAATCCTAGCCAAGGTTGGAAGAATCATCCAAGTATTGGTTAACAACAGAATAACCCATCAGGGCAACAAGGAGGTTTCCGACAACAACAATCTTCTCCTTTGTGGCAGCAAATAAATCAATTGACAGAGAATGTTAGAGATTTTTCTAATAGATTTGATAAATTTGTGAAGGATTATCATGCTCAACATTCAAGTGATCAAGCAACTTTTAGATCATTAGAGACACAACTTGGTCAACTGTCAAAGAGGATTGAAGTCAAAGAGAAGAATCAAGCTAGGGTTAATACTAATGTTAATCCTAAGGAAGAATGTCGTGCTGTTGTTGTAAGGGAGAAAAGAAAAGCATAGGAAGAAGTGATTGAGATTAGTAGTGATACAAGAAGGCCTAGCACCATAGGACCCATCACAAGAGGGATGGCCAAAAAGATCCAAGATGAGTATTCTCCCCAAGGTCAAATACTATTTGCTATTTTTGGATGGAAAATTGGGGAACAAGAAGATGTTGCAAATCTACCAAGACATGGAGAAGGGTAAAA
>NW_014542351.1:0-1597 GCF_000741045.1 Vigna radiata var. radiata
AAAAAAATCCTAGTCTATAAATATAGTAATAAANTATAATTATTGCGAGAAGTGTATTCTACAAATGATAATAATAGACTATGGTTTAAATAGTAGTTCAAAAAGCTTATTTTATACTATGGCTCCACTGATTAAGATTTGTACAATAGCTTATTGCCCCTGTTCTCACTACAAAAATACATAATTTTACTTCCGGCAGTTTTAATAACCTCCATAAACTTCTTGTGCAAGCGTTAAATAAAATTTATTTTTTTATCTTAATGTAATTTGTGTGGGTTTATATAAACACTAAGGATAGTAGATTAAAAAAGAGAGTTTATCCTANAACGTATTCAACTTGAACAAAATATGTTATTATAAATAAGATATAATGTTGTTTTGTATTACAGATACCTATAAATTATTAAAAATAATAGAAATATAGCAAAGAAAANAATAGAATCAATTTTAATTTATATAAATAAGACAGAAGAAAAAAGAAAAAGATTTTTGTTTGTTATTCATTAAAGTTACTGAATATGTGCTTGGTATGTATTCAAAATGGATAAAGATACTTAGACAATATTTTTTTTATAACATTTGAATATCATCATAAGTGTTATTGTGTGATTGGTCCATAGTGATGTTATTGTGTCATTTGAATCAATCACACAATGATACGTATGATGATGTTCAAATGTTGTTAAAAAAAAAATGTTATTTATGTATCATTATCCATTCAAAATTCACCATAATCTTTCTTATAAGAATACTTTGAAATGTGTGCCATATGAGGATTAGACTTTCCGTCAAGTTTTTTGTTGTTTCCAATAATGCACCNTGCCTTGGAATCCTGTCATACCTCATATGCTTCCATTAAATGAAAACCAATGCATGTCGTTCATCTGACAGTTTAAGAAATGCACAGATGCTGCTGTTTTAATGTTTTTGCTGTCTTCATACATGCCTTCTGCATAGGCTAAAAGCAGCATCAGCTAGGGTGTGTTCATTTGGGATGATAGGAGGTGATTGGGAAAGAGTGATTGAGTGGATTTGAAGATAATATTTTTTTGTTGTTTATTTGAGTGAATTTGGAGATAAATGAGAATGAATTTTGAAATAAATTTTTTTAATTTGTCATATAAACTAAATTCTACACCAATTCTCACAAACTTTATTTCAAAATTCACTCTCGTTTATCTCCAAATTTACTTAAATAAACAACAACAAAAAATATTAACCTCAAATTCGCTCAATCACTCTCTTCCAATCACCTCCAATCACCCTAAAGTGAACACATCCCTCAAAAATTTGCTACCCAGTTATTTTTTCATGCATGAGCTGCTGAATATCTGATTTCGCATTTATGTGTAAAATCATAAAACTTCTTACTTCTGCATGTTTGCCATATTATAATGTTTCTACTGTAAAAGATAAAATGATTGATCTGACTAACTGCGTCATCCCTTGATTTTTATCTATTAAATTTTTATGCATTGAAATAACATACTTTGCAAAATAACATGGTTTTAGAAGATGAAATAATAGAAAATATTGTTTGTAATAACATTTCTCTGTCACAGTTTTTTAATATTAGTAATAATAGATTTTCATATTT
>NW_014542351.1:5034-6532 GCF_000741045.1 Vigna radiata var. radiata
ATTTCAATAATAGTATATTTGAAAGATAATATATATTTGTATAAATGAGTTTATTATATGTAGATGTAAATGTTATAATTGTATATAGTATATTTGTCTGTTATTAAAAGGAATAATTAAATAATGAAACTAATACCTAAGAATTTAATAAAAAGGGTACTTTACTGTCATTGTTAATAGTAAATAATGGAAAAAAAATAATGAATGATGTTTAATATTATGTAAGAAACAAAAGCATTATGGTTATAAAACAATCTGCATTAGGATATATAAAACAAAAGCAAAAATCAAATAAGAAGCATTTATCAAATTCATATTTTTTGTTGTAAAACTTGAATGATGAGAAATATCATTTTCATTTTATAGGTTTGAGAAGAGAAACCTTCCTTGAAGAAACTCCTAACACTAGTTGCCGATCATATTCTCCATATGAAGAAGTATGTGNTGCTTAAAACGTTCTTTTTCACTATCAAGTGTGTTGTTGTATCATCTTCAAGAAAAAGGAGATTCTCTCACTACATAAGTTTATGGAGATCATCTTCAATTACTTCAATCTGCTCCAAAAGAGAGCACATACAACAACAATTAAGTTATGTGTTTTATGTATATTAAGTGATATTATGACTTAACTTACATGTGTTTTCTCTTCAATTTCTATATATTATTTCTTTCAAATTAATCCTTTTTTGAAACTAATATTTTAAACATAAACAATATGTTATATGTTGTATAATAGAAATAATTTATATAATGATTGAAAAAAATATTAATATATATATATATATATATATATATATTATTTAAGGGAGAAAAAGAAAATATATGAGTTCAAAACTTTAAACAAATTAAGATGGAAGTATTATGAAAGCATTCAGACTAAAACAATACAAAAGATTAAGGTGTACTAAGTCTTTGTGCATATTGCAAACCTGCACATCATCAATTTTAAGAACGGTTATCATTTTAGAAATTAAATGTTAAATTGATGGTCAAATTCAACCGATACAAAATCATTTTCTTATGTCAGAAAAGCAGCATAGGTGAATTATTTATATATTAAGATCAAAGACAAATACTGATCAGTAAAAGTAGATTAAAATAGCTGTTGATGTTTTGCAGTAGTTTTCCATTGTGTAACTTAGTTTATCATCTCGATCCTATATTAATGCGTTGATGTTAATTTATTACAGAATTTACATGTTCATATGTAACTTAGTTAGCACTACTTAGATAATTAATATTTATAAAATACTTGAAACCCTTAATTTATGTTTATAAGTATGAAAAACTATCTTTAAATTACATGATCTAGGTTATGTACATTTTTTTTAGAATAACATAAATTTTTAAAGTATTTTGTATTTAATATTTTATAATTTTTGTAAAATAACATATATAATAATAAGTTTTGACTCCTTTCTAATTTCTTTGACTCTTATTTGCTTTGCATTGCATTGAGACTGTAAACTTTCTTCTCATTCTCATACAAAATGTTATA
>NW_014542351.1:6897-14842 GCF_000741045.1 Vigna radiata var. radiata
TATCAAATTATTATGCAAATTCTTGGTTTAATATTGTCTATTCCTCTAGTTCTTTTTAATAAGCAACTATTCTTTCTTATTTATTTTAACATAAGTAAAGGATTAGTATATATCATTTTGTTCAAAGTAATAAATTTATAAAAGACATAAAAAAACTTAATTTATATTCATGTATAGATCTGGTTTTTGTATATTCATGTANAGACAATTAACCAAAACACTTTATTTGTTTATTCAATAAATAAAGTAAAATAAATAATTTATCTCAGAAATTTATTTTTATGAATTATTGACATTGGAGAAGAGATCATGTTATTCTATGAAACATAAAAATTGTGGTAGAAATATCTCACATATTCTCATGTGATATTTCCAGTTATTCTATCTTATAAACTTATTNTTCATACATATTATTAGAGAAACACCATTGTTGAAGAGATTATAATATTAGGTATTTTATTTATCAAAATTATTTTTTAAGATGCACTTTTGGAATTCATTATTGTGAATTGATTANATTGCTTTGCGTAATTAATATATTAAGTCGAATGTATTTGTAGGTTAATTTGATAGTGTACTTAATTTTCATTTTATGTTTTGTTCTTGGAATCTATTAAGTATGGTCAAATGCATTGGTTGGTGATATTTGATAACTATTTTAATTTATTTAATAGTTTGTGTTTATATTAATTTATGTAGTGTATGGTTAGAAATATCCCTATTAATGGTTATATCTATTATTACATATATTGGTTATATTTTATTGTAAATTAAATTTAAGCATGTAAGGTTTTATAATTAACTGAATCCAAATATGTGACTAATGAATCGTCTTTGTAATGTTTGAAATCCTATTTTGAAAGAATGCAAATAAGTTATAACTAACAAAATTTAAAGTTTCATCCTTTCATAATATATTTTATTAGTATCCAACATTTACTTACACGTGATTATATTACATAATTAAATTTAAATATATGTATACAAAAACTTGAACTGCACTCCTCAGCTAAGACAACATCACTTCCCAAAGTGAGTTTATTGTCCTCAAGGGTGAATTTTTCAATTTTTTTATGGGTGACTCATGTTGTTGATGGTCCCAAGTGTATGGAAGGTCTGTTTTGGGTTGTCCATTGTGTATCAAGGAGCTCATGTGAGTGTTTCCAACAGGGGAGGTCAATTGTCTCAACAATTATAGGCCAAGAAGGCTTGATAATCGCTTAAAACTACCCTATAAGCAATTAACAAAGGCTAAAAGACGTTTTGTACAAAAACTTGACCTGTACTCTTCTGCATTTTATTTTCGTTATTTGATGCTTATTTGTTTTTCAATTTTATTTGAATTGTATTATCGTTATAAGCGGTCGGCGTTATCCTAAACCGTTCGGCCAAGTCGACAGGATAATTCCATTCGTCAACTTGGATTTTTATGTACGGGATGGCGGGTTTAACCCCACCGTCTGGCCAAGTTGACAGGATAATTCCATTCGTCAACTTGAACCTTTACGTAGGAGGCGGCGGGCTTAACCCCTTACCGTCCGACCAAGTTGACAGGATGATTCCATTTGTCAACTTGGACCTTTTCGTAGGAGGCGGCGGGCTTAACCCCTTACCGTCCGGCCAAGTTGACAGGATAATTCCGTTCGTCAACTTGGACTTTACGTGAATAAAGGAAAGACTTGCTGTGTTGGGTTGAAACGTTCGTATTGCTCCTTGAATCGTGATTACATGAAAAATATTACATGTTCAACTGAAATAGAGCTTGAGATGCGAAGCGTTCCAAGTGTTGGTGATTTTCCGACCGTCTAGACGAGTGAGGCGGTATGCGCCGTTGACCAAAGCTTCTACAATCTTGAATGGGCCCTCCCATTTGGCTGCGAGCTTGCCGTGCGTAGCAACACGACGGGCTTCTCCGACTTTTCTCCAGACAAGGTCCCCTTCGTGGAACTGTCGTGGTCGGACCTTGGTGTTGTATTTTCTTTCCACCATGTGACGACATGCTTCTGCCCTTAATATTGCCCGGTCGCGCCGTTCGTCAATCGTGTCGAGTTCGACCCTCAACTCTTGGTCGTTTATCTGGAGATCTTCTAAGTTTCGTCGCAGGGAAGGCTCGCTTAGCTCAACAGGCAGCATGGCGTCGGTTCCATATGTCAAATTGAAGGGTGTCTCTCCGGTTGTGCCGTGCGGAGTGCATCGGTAGGCCCAGAGAACCTCAGGTAACTGGTCCGCCCATGCCCCTTTCTTGTCGCCTAAACGTCGTTTAAGCTCTGACACGATGGCCTTGTTAACTGCTTCGGCCTGCCCGTTCGTTTGCGGGTGTTCTACCGAACTCGTGGCGTGCTTAATCCCCAAACCTTCGAAAAATGCCTTCAGCCTTCGATCGATGAACTGTCTTCCATTGTCGGTCACGACCGTTCGAGGCAAGCCAAACCTGCAAACAAGCTTCCAACAAAACTTCTGGACCTGCGAGGCGGTGATGGTGGCCAATGGTTCGGCCTCCACCCACTTGGTGAAATAATCAATGGCTACCAGCAGGAATTTTCGTTGGCCGGTTCCTGGGGGGAAAGGACCCACGATATCCATTCCCCATTGAGCGAACGGCCAGGGGGCGACGATGGTGTGCAGTCTATGTGATGGCGCATGGTGATTGTTGGCGTGAGCTTGGCACTGAATGCACCGGCGTGTGAACTGTGTGGCATCGTTTTCCACGGTCGGCCAGTAGTACCCCGCCCGCAGAATCCTAGCCTTGAGCACCCGTCCCCTGGTGTGAAAGCCACATACCCCGTTGTGCAACTCATTCATGACGTATTCCGCTTCATCTCCTGCCAAACACTTGAGCAGGGGGGACGAGAAACCCCGACGGTACAGATCGTTACTGATCATCATGAATCGGGCAATTCTCTTGGAGTCTGCCGGACACAAACTCTCGCCGCTGTCTTGCTTGCGGATTAACTCTCGAATCTCAGCCCTCTAGTCGGCAACCTCGTCCGTCGTGATGGTTAAACACTCGACCGAGGGTTGCAGAAGGACCTATCGGATGATGGTCGTTAACTGCCCCTTCTCCTTTCCAGTACTGAGTTTGGACAGTAGGTCTGCCCGGGCGTTCTGCTCCCGGGGGATATGTTGAATTTTCACTTCCTCAAAGTCCTTGACCAAAGAACAGGCTTGGTGATAGTACCTTAGGAGGTGGTCTTCCCGTACCTGGAAATCGCCATTCATTTGGCCGACCACTAGCTGCGAGTCGGTCCGACATATCACTTTGCGAGCTCCCATATCCTTGGCCAACTGCAGACCGACCAACAAGGCTTCGTACTCCGCCTGGTTATTTGAGGCTTTGAACTTAAAGATTAACGAGTGTTCCATCAGGAATCCGTTTGGGCCTTCCAGAACGACCCCTGCTCCGCTAACCGTTCGGCCTGACGCCCCATCAACGTATAATACCCACTCTTCGAGGCCGGTCAACGGTATCTCGGCCGCAAAGTCGGCCAGATGTTGCCCCTTGACCGAACCCCTCGGTTCGTATCTGATACCGAATTCAGATAATTTCACTGCCCAACCGACCATCCTTCCGGCCAAGTCGGGCTTCCTTAGGATCTTCGACACCAGATGGTCGGTGCGCACAACTATTTGGTGGCTCTGGAAATACGGGCGCAATCTTCGAGAAGCACGAAGGAGGGCTAGGGCCACCTTTTCCACTTGTTGATACCTGGTTTCGACGTCGGTCAGCGTTCGGCTAACGAAATAAATAAGTTTGGGAGTGGGCTTTTCTTGCAGCAAAACTGCACTGACCAAGGTCTCGGAGATTCCCAGGTAAACCTGGAGGTCCTCGCCAGGAGAGGGTCGGTTCATGATGGGAGGCTGGGTGAGAATATCCTTAATTGCACGGAACACTGCTTCACAGTCGTCGTCCCAAGTGTTGGCCGATGCTTTCTTCATTTTCTTCAAGATTGGAGTTGCTCGTTCGGCCAACTTTGGTATAAATTGTGAAAGTGCAGTCAAACGATCGACGAGTCTCTGAACGTCCTTCACTGTTCGGGGGGTCTGCATCCCTAGCACCGCTCCGCACTTGTCAGGGTTGGCCTCGACCCCCCGAGACGTTAGCATTAATCCCAAGAATTTGTCGGCGGCCACTCCGAACGTGCATTTGGCCGGGTTGAGCCTCATCCCATATCGACGCACCTGTCTAAAGACTTCTTCCAAGTCTTGTAAATGCTGGATCCCTTGTGCTGATCGGACGACCATGTCGTCAACGTAGACGTCCAGGCAACGACCTATCTAGTCGGCAAAAATTTTATTCATCAAACGCTGGTAGGTAGCTTCGGCGTTTTTCAGTCCAAAAGGCATGACTTCGTAACAGAAGTTAGCCTGATCGGCCATGAAGGTCGTCTTCTCTCTGTCGGGACCATGCATGGGTATTTGGTTATAGCCCGAATACGCATCTAGGAAACTAAGGATTTGATGTCCGGACGCCCCGTCCACGAGAACATCGATGCTGGGCAGTGGGTACGAATCCTTCGGGCAAGCTTTATTCAAATCAGTGTAGTCTGTGCACATTCGCCACTGACCGTTTGATTTCTTCACCATGACTACGTTAGCTAGCCAAGTGGTGTACGTGACCTCTCGAATGAACCCGGCCACCTGCAATTTCTTCACCTCCTCTTGTACCGCCTTCCTCTTCTCTTCTCCCATCTTTCTCTTCTTCTGGGCTATCGGCCTGGCCTCTTTAAATAAGGACAGACGGTGCGACATGATAGAGGGGTGTATCCCTGGCATATCAGCGGTCGTCCAGGCAAATAGGTCCCGGTTACGCCAAAGGGTAGCCCGCAGCTGCTTTTCCACCTCTTCCTCTAGCCCTTGAGCTATGTTAGTGATCTGGGTGGGATCTTTTCCCACTATTACGGGTTGGGTTTCCCCTTGTGGCTCGAGGCGGTCCTCGGTATTAGTTCGGGGATCTAGGTCGGCCATCGCGACGTTTGCACCGTTCGTCCTCCTTCTGGTCTCTCGGGGGTACATCTTGAGACCTGCTGCGTAACATTCTCGTGCCACCTTCTGATCCGCCCGGACGATGCAGATTGTCCCCCGAGCCGTGGGATATTTCATTGTTAGATGGGGAGTGGAGACGATGGCCCCGAAGGAGTTTAAGCACGGACGTCCTATCAGGACGTTGTAAGACGTGTTGGCGTCCACTAGCAAGTATCGCACCTTCTTCTCTTCGCCTTCCCGTCCGGTGCCGATACACGTCCATAGGTCCAGATAACCCCTGGTGTCGACCCGTTCCCCAGCGAAACCCACCAGTTGTTCATCGTATGGGACTATAAGGTCCTCGGAAATGTCCATCTGCCGAAACGTTTTCCAGTAAAGTATGTTGACCGAGCTCCCCTGATCGACCAACACCTTACTTACTCCATACCGTGCGATCTCAACCGTGATGACCATCGGGTCGTCTTGTTCAGGGTCCGGTGCGTGGAAGTCCGTGTCGGAGAATGTGATGGGGGGCATTGTTCGTTTAGGAACGTCAACGGCGTGTATGGACCGCAGATGAGAGGGATGCTCCTTTTTCGCGCAGACGACGACGTTCCCCTGCCCGCAAATCTGTCGGAGATCGTGTTAATCATCCGTCGGCTCCTGCTGCGGCTCCTACTTCTCTCCCTTCGTCTCTCCGAACTCCTTCCCCGTCTGACCTGACCACGTTGGTGTCTCGGACGGTCGTCCCTATGACCCCTGTCGGGTAAGGGCCTTGGACTCCTTTCTTGGGGGGCCGGACGTCCGGCAGGCGCCGTTTCGTTCCAGTATCCCCTAACATATTGTTTCAAATGTCCAGCCTGGATGAGCTCCTCTATCCGATCCTTGAGCATCATGCAATCTTCGGTGTCGTGGCCCATATTCTGATGGTACAGGCAGTGTTTACTGCTGTCGGCTCCCGGAGGAGTTGGACGCTTTTGAGGAGTCCGCATTACCTGCGTGCTCAGGGCTTCCTGCAATATCCTAGCCCGGGGGGCGTTGAGAGGAGTGTACTGAGGGAAGCGAGGGACTCGGGGACCGTCTCACCCCTTCACACCACGCTGCTGGGGTTGATTCTGTTGTTTCCCCTCGCTCTTATCCTTCGCGTCCTGCATTTCTCTTCTATAATTTTGTTTCATTTCCTCCACCCTTGACTCGTCCGCCGCCCGCTGGCGTAGCTCCTCCAATGTTTTGAGGGGTGGGTTTCGGCAGACGCTCTCTTTAAAAGGTCCTGGCCTAAGAGTCGACATCACATATTGTAGGGCCATCTCTACGCTCAAACCTCTGACGCGTCGTACCGTCTTCGTGAATCAGTCCATGAAGGTTCTGAGCGGCTCTTCCTTTCCTTGCTTCAGATTCATCAAGTCAACCAGAGTGACATCCTGTGGTCGACATGCGGCGAACTGTTCATTGAACATGCCACTCAACCCTTTGAAGTTTTCTACTGAGCCATTGGGTAGGGAGTTGAACCACTCCAAGGCCTCGCCCTCGAGGGACAAAGAGAACGCCCGACACCAGATGGCGTCGCTTCCCGTCCGGAATGCCATAGCATTGGTGAATGACTTGATGTGTGCCTCGGGGTCACCGGTGCCATCGTACATTTTGAACTGAGGGAGGATGAATTGATCCGAGATGCGGACGTCCATCACAGCCTGGACGAACGGCACCGGAACCGAAGGCATCTCCGGTTTGACTAATACCAGGCTCTCCTCTCCTTTTTCCTTCTCTTCGGTGTTTTTCTGTTCCCCCTTTCCTCAGTCATCTTGATCTTGTGCACTACTGTGAGCCTCCTTGCTGCCCTCTCCGGTTTGTTTCTCCTTCTCCCCGCGGAGCTGAGCCAGACACTCGGCACGCACGACCGTCATTTCCTCTTCATGATTTCTTTGCATTTCTTCATGTCTACTCTGTATTTCTTCCATCATCATCTCCAAAGCTCGCACAACTCCGCTCGCCTCGTCGGTGCTCGTGTTTCTTGTGGTCACCATTGGGTATAAGCCTCAGGCCCCACGGTGGGCGCCAAATGTTTCTGCTTTATGGGTCTGGGTCAATCCGAGTCCTTCACCAACCGTCCGTCTGGGTCTTCCGGGTGTCCGTCTCTCGTGCTATCCTCCTATGACGTCCGGTCGGGTACCTGCTAAAAGCACTCCGACGCTCAAGTCAATGTTCAGTTTTAGAAGTTATTGATAGAGAGAGAGTGAAATAAATGTGCATTAAATGTGTCTGCCTACCTGTTACCTTTGACTCTTATTTATAGTTTTTCCATGGGCCAGTGATTAGTGGAATCCTAATCAAGGCCCAATTGCAGGCCTGTTGAGGCTAATCTGGTCTTACCTTAATCTCATGTTGCTTGGAAAAACTTTCGTAGATTGCCACTTACCGGGCATCGGACGGCCGTCCTTGTGGTGTAACAAGAAAAGATTTGACGGCCATCCTTGTACCATGACAAGAAAAGCTGACGCTGGCCATGTTGGTGGTGTGGAGAGCATGGGCGATGTCGGGCTATCTATGATGAACTCCATGTAAATTCTTCAAAGTCTCTTTCGGGCCGGTTTGTGCCCGGCCGTGACTATTGACAGTCATGCAGACACCACAACAGAGTGTGGTTCGTGGCCTAGGTTATACACGTTTCGCGAAGACAGGGCGAGGTTCACCGACGGACGGTTATGACTACCGGTCGTGCGTTAGTGGTGTTAGATGGAATTCTTCAAGGTTTTTCTTCCAAGGTTATTCTGGTCGTCGAGATCGAACTCTAATGTGGCCGGTCGGCCTGGAGGTCCGACCGGCTACGTAGGGTACAGTCTGTATAAAAGACCTATTCCCACCCCTGTCCACAACTAACTATAAAACAGTTATTCTGCCTAGTCCTCTTCCTTTCATAAACTAACTGTAAAACAGTTAGTTATTATCATTATTCTGCCTTACCCTCTTCCTTTCATACACTCTC
>NW_014542351.1:15062-18999 GCF_000741045.1 Vigna radiata var. radiata
GTCCTCTTCCTTTCATAAACTAACTGTAAAACAGTTAGTTATTATCATTATTCTGCCTTACCCTCTTCCTTTCATACACTCTCCAAGGCCTAACATTACTCCCCCCTGGAGATTCAACCTTGTCCCCAAGGTTGAACTCTGGAAACTACTCCTGCATCATCACCCGGTCTTCCCAAGTCGCGCTCTCCACTCCTCCGTCTTTCCATTCGATTAAAACTTGCTCCCGCTGGTCTTCTCCCTGTTGTTGGATACGTGTCCCTAACACCCTGTTCGGGATGCATGAATATTCACTCCCCTGGAAATCCTCGGGTAACTCCTTCTCCACCTGCTTGGTCCCTATGGCCAGCTTTAACTGGGACACGTGGAAAACAGGATGAATCCGCGCGTTTTCTGGAAGCAGCAACTTGAAAGCAACTTCGCCAATCTTCTGAATTACCTTAAACGGGCCATAATACCGTGCTTACAGTTTTGGATGCAATCTTAAGGGCATGGTCATTTGTCTGTGGGGTCGTATTTTCAGAAATACCCAATCGTTCACCTGGATAGTGACCGGTCTGCTCCTCCGATTAGCTTGCTTAACCATCATCTCCTGAGCCCTTGTTAGATGAAAACGAAGCTGCTGCAGGGCTTCATCACGTGTCTGCAACTCTTGGGCAACGACTTCTACCAACGTTTCCCCCGGTACAAATCTGGTCAAAGCGGGGGGAGGTCTCCCATAAACAACTTCAAACGGGGTGCATCTGGCTGCTCCTTGGTAGTTGGTGTTGTACCAATACTCGGCCTATGGCAGAATGAAATTCCAACTCCGTGGTTGTTCGGAGCAGAAGCACCGCAAGTATCCTTCTAACACCCTATTCAGCACTTCTGTCTGTCCATCGGTCTCCGGGTGGTATGAAGTTCTCATTTGAAGATGAGTGCCCTGCAATAGAAACAACTCTCTTCAAAAGGAGCTGAGGAAAAGTGGGTCCCGATCACTCACTATAGATTTCGGCACCCCGTGTAGCTTGACTACTTCCTTCACGAACGCTTCTGCTACAACTTTGGCGGTGTAAGGGTGTTTAAGTGGAATGAAATGTCCATATTTACTCAAACGATCTACGACAACCAAGATAACGTCATACCCTCTTGACTTTGGTAATCTGACGATGAAATCCATACTTATATCCTCCCACACAGCTTGTGGTACCGGCAGTGGTTGTAGTAGCCCTTGTGGCGATGCTGTCAAGTACTTGTGTTGTTGACACACCAAGCATTGTGCTACATATTCTGTAATAGCCTTCTTCATCCCAATCCAATAAAGGGATTGTGTTATTCTCCTGTAAGTGCGATAAACTCCTGAGTGTCCTCCTGTTGGAGTGGCATGGTATTCGGCCAAAAGTTTTGGGACCCAACTCGATTTAGCCGAGATGACTAACCTCCCTTTATGATGTAACCTCCCATTCTCCATAGTAAAAGCGGGATGCTTGTTTGGGTCTTTAGTGATGTCCGCCACGACCTTCCTCAGATCCTCATCTTTTCCCACTTCATCCACCATTGTCTGGAAATCTCGCCAATACGGTTTCACCACCGCACACAACTCTTTCTCCAACCCCTGTGTTTGGGCCTCCTCTTCTTCTTCCAATTCATCCGTGTCCTTCCGCGAAAGAGCATCTGCCACCTTATTAGTTTCCCCCTTTCGATACACAATCTCGAAATCGTATCCAAGAAGTTTGGCAATCCATTGTTGTTGGGCTGGTGTGGTTACTCGCTGTTCCAGCAAGAATCTCAAACTTTTCTGATCCGAATGCACTACAAACCTCCGTCCCATCAGATATGGTCTCCAATGCCGGACCGCCAAAACCACCGCCATGAGCTCCTTCTCGTAGATGGATTTCCCCAAAGTCCCTTCGGATAGCGCCTTACTATAGTAAGCTATTGGTCTCCTTCTTTGCGTCAACACGGCTCCGATTCCCATTCCTGAAGCATCGCACTCAACATGAAAAGGCAACGAAAAATCCAGTAACGCCAGCACAGGAGTCGTCGTCATCTCTTGCTTCAATCGTCCCATCGCCTCTCGAGAAGCCTCTGTCCACTGGAAATTCCCCTTTTTCAACATCTCTGTTAGTGGTCTTGCAACCTTGCCATAGTCCCTCACGAATCTACGGTAGTAACCCGTGAGGCCCAAAAACCCCCTCAACGCTTTTAAGGTTTTCAGTTCTTCCCAAGCAAGAACTGCTTCCACCTTTCCCTTGTCCATCTCGACACCCCGCTTAGATATCACATGCCCCAGATACGTAATGGAAGTTTTCCCAAACTCACTTTTCTTGGAATTGGCTACCCACTTGTGTTCCTGTAAACGTTTCAGAACTTCTTCTACGTGCTTTAAATGCTCAACCCAAGACGCACTATATAAAGAATATTGTCGAAGAAGACGAGGACGAACTTCCTCAGAAGCGGGCGAAACAACTCGTTCATAGCGCTTTGGAAAGTTGTAGGGGCGTTGGTGAGGCCGAAAGGCATCACCAGAAATTCGTAATGCCCCAAATGCGTCCTGAATGCTGTCTTCTGGACGTCCTCCGCCGCCATTCGAATTTGATGGTACCCCGATTTGAGATCTACCTTTGAGAAATACATCGCATCGGCCAACTCGTCCAGAAGCTCCTCGATGACGGGGATCGGAAACTTGTTTGGAACGGTGGTTCGATTAAGAGCCCGGTAGTCGATGCAAAACCTCCAACTCCCGTCTTTCTTCTTCACGAGGATCACTGGACTCGAATACGGACTTATGCTAGGTCGGATTATTCCTGCATGCAACATATCCGACACTTGTCGTTCAATCTCTTCCTTCATGACGTGTGGATAGCGATATGGTCGAACGTTTACTGGGTCGGTTCCTTCCTTCAGAAAAATCTGGTGTGTTTCTTTTCTATTAGGTGGCAAACCTTGGGGTTCCTGAAATACCCCTGCGTATTTGATTAAAATTCCCTCCATATCCCTTCTCTGCTTCTCAGTTAAGACCTCTTCTGATTCTCTGCCCATACTTGACTCTGTGCCCTCCAAACTCCAAACTAGCGCACATGCTTCGACTTCTCCCATCTTTAACAGATGCTTCGGCTCTATAACCCGTCGATCCAACTTTGGGTCACCGGTGATGGTGAGCTTCTTTCCCCCTTGCCAAAACGACATCGTCGATTTTCCCCAATCTAGAATAATCTCACCCAACTTGGCTAGCCACTCAACTCCGAGCACCATGTCGACCCCGCCCAATTCGAAAAGATAGAACTTTTCCTCAATTTCCACTTCTCCCATGCTGACCACCACTTTTGGGCAACACCCACTGGTCTTCTTTCTCTGGTCGTCCCCTAAACTGACGTGATAAGGTGGTGTGTCTTCCCTCTCTAACTTCAACTCCTCTACCAACCTTAGACTAACAAAATTGTGACTCGCTCCACTGTCCACCAATATCAACACCGCTCTCTCCCCCACCTTCCCTTGCAGCTTCAAGGTCTTTGGTTGTGTTAGCCCACCGGCTGAAAAAGCTGACAACTCCTTGCATGGCGATTCTACCTCCGCCACCGTTCCCTCTTCCTCCTCCTCTTCATCTTCAGCCAATAACACCACTCTCAGGCTCTTCTCAGGGCACCGATGCCCAGGGCTAAAGGGACCCCCACAACGAAAACATTTGCCTTCCTCTTTACGTTTCAGGTACTCAGGATAGGGCAGATTTCTCGTGTTTCGACTCCGACCGTCACTTCCACTGTAACTTCCTCCTTTCACTGGTCCGTTTCCCGTCGCGCTGTCACGTTTTACCGATCCAACGCTTTCGGTTGGTGACATTTACACCAGACTTCTCGACTGCTCTATCCTAGCCACAACTGCTCCTCCTCCTGCCGATCGCCCCCATAAAGATGGGTTCTTTGCCCCAGACCATCCTAGCAAACCCAATCCACGTAGCGCC
>NW_014542351.1:19352-26478 GCF_000741045.1 Vigna radiata var. radiata
TCCTAGCCACAACTGCTCCTCCTCCTGCCGATCGCCCCCATAAAGATGGGTTCTTTGCCCCAGACCATCCTAGCAAACCCAATCCACGTAGCGCCTCCTCAACGTCACGCGTGATCCTCATCGCCGTCATCAGATCACGTGGATCATAAGGCCTCATCTGACACCTAATCTCCTCACGGAGTTCTGCCAAAAAATAACCCAACAGTTGATTATCGGAAAACTCCTTGGTGTGTCCCGCTAATGCTTCAAACTCCTTCAAATACTCCTCCACAGTGGTCGTTTGTTTGATCTCTGTCATTCTTTCAAAGACTCCACCACAAGGGTGACTCTCGAAACGGATCAACAACGCCTCCTTGAGGCTCTCCCAGGTACGTTCACTCACCTTATCCATCCAAAACTTAAAGCAATAATCGGCGCTTCCTTTCATATTGATATGCGCCAATTCAACCTTTTCCGCCTCTGTCACCTTTTGAATCGCAAAAAAGTTCTCTGCCCTGTTAATCCAATTCAAGGGGTCAGTTCCCTCGAAAATAGGCAATTCTACCCTTCGTCTCCAATTGGGCAAATTATTCGGTCGTTCTCCCTCATTACCGAAACGCTGGTTTCCTCCATCATGATTTATAGAGTCTTGACTCCCATCAGATCTTTCCTTTGTTTGCTTGTGGCGCTCCTCAACTACTCGTATCAATTCTTGGATGTCCTTACGCATGGCTATTAACTCTTGACGATTTGCTGCAGTCTCCACCTTTAACCCGTTCACCGCTAATTCCAAATGTTCCATCTTCCCTTCAACCACTTTCACTCTTCCCTCCATCGTTCTCGTTTTTTTTTTCCTCCACAGAGATCCGGCAGGTCGGACCACTTTGTTAGGTATTCGGGAAAGAAATCCTAACTATGCTTTTCTTCTTACCCTCTCAATGGTAAACTCAGGACACAACTGTATGAAAAGAAACAAAGTTGTATTTACTTCATGGTTCCAGAATACATTGTTCAGAGGAGCCTAATCTCCTTCACTTGGTGCCAAGACCGGTTATTTAACATTCAAGTCTCTAACTCCCCTCTGAAACAAACAAAGGGTCTGTATAAAAGACCTATTCCCACCCCTGTCCACAACTAACTGTAAAACAATTATTCTGCCTAGTCCTCTTCCTTTCATAAACTAACTGTAAAACAGTTAGTTATTATCATTATTCTGCCTTACCCTCTTCCTTTCATACACTCTCCAAGGCCTAACACGCCCTGCACATCATGATGCAGGAGGCAATGCTAATGAGAGAGATCCTACTGTTAATGGCAATAAGAAGAGAGACCCTAGGCCTAGACTTTAAAGACTATTTGGAGGCTTCAAGCCACACATCTTTTGAATAACCTTGTCATTATTAAATATGTCCTGTTGCGATGACATTTGCAGTAGCTGAATTTAGTTAAGGACAGGGCTAAGCTTTCAAAGTTACATTACAACCTTGTTTTTATTCGTATTACATTTACCTAGTTGATATCTTTCTCATATTTTCTTCTTGGAACTTTCCAATAAGTGAATATTAAGTGATACCAGGCATATGCACGAATATGAAACATGAATGGTATGTTTTGATCAATCTTATTTCCGGGTGCCGGGAATATGTTTGAATGAGTTGCCTTTTGTTTCTCCCTAAAGATTTTGAAATTAAAAACGGTAAAAACAATTTCGTTCTTCAAATCAAATTAAATGTTATTACTGTCTTCATTATTTGTAGTTTCCTTTGTTTACCTTTTGTGGCTGATAGATAGATAGAGTTTTGAGTTATTTGTTGTTTGGGTATCAATTTGAATTTTGTTTTTCTCCCATGTTTGTGTAAAGCACGATTTTACAATGCCATACCCTAACCTGTTCCTTCTTTTAATCAAGAAAATAGATTGCATGACAGATTAATAATTCATTTGCTAAATTTAGTAAGAATATCTCTGATGTCTTTTTCTATAATTAATACGTTTTCCGTGCAAATTGCAGCACTGATTTGTAATGAGTCAGGGAAGCAGGGAGCCTGACGTTGATTGTCAATTTCTAGCTTGAAATCTGAAGTTTTTCAAACGCCACACCATTGTAACTTTCCTCATATAAGAGTGGTTTTGAAGAGATGACTTAAAAGCTCTATGCTGGGTTCATTGCCAGTAGAAAAATGAGTGATGCTGAAGTTCAATTTTATTCCGCAGAAACAACGAAGAAATCAGATAGCCAAAAAATTTGTGATGGTAGAAATCCCAATCATGGAAGTAACTTTTGGATTGATGGGCTTATTTGTGCTTTTGAATATGTTCGAGGAGAAAACAGATCAGCTAAATGGAGGTCCTCATCAAATACCGCAGACAGACTACAGGTTAATGGGCAACAACATTCAAAAGATGCATGCCCCTTCTGATGGTTTAAAGGAGGCTTCTTATATCAGTTATATGGTAAATTTTGAATAAGAATTTCTATTAACTTTTATGGTCTTGCTTTGATATGTCTATTATAAGCATCACTTGTAACAATAGTTTAAGAATACTATTTCTGATTTTCTGAATGCATGAGCTTGGCTCCTATGAAATGGGCACAGAGAATGAATTAATCAGCATCATTGAGTCTGTTAGGCTTCATTTTCAAAAGTTTGACGATAAAAATCTCCTGAAAAAAAATTTTAACATCTATCTGCTAAAAGGAACAACTAAAATGTAAACGGGAAATAAAGACACATTTTATGCTGAGAAACTGAGTTATATAGTGCCTTCTCTCCATCTCTATTCTAATACATTTAGTCAGAAAAATGATAAGGAAACAAAAGTTGCATGTTTCTGTCTACCTTGTGCAAGCTTCAATATTGCAGCAGTTATGAAGATGCTAAGAACTTTCTTGAAAACATCACCCTCCAATACAGAGCTTAATTGGCCAGAACCATTCCAAGCAATGATTATCATCGCCTTAATTGAAAAGCATGATCAACGCCCTCATTAGATTGAATGGATGCAGAGTGACATAAAATATTGTATATCAAAATATACATATGTATGTATGAAACTGTTTCGGGTATGATATCGAGTTACTTCAAATACTTACACAATTTTTTTTGGAATGTCGTTTTGTAGTTGTCTCAGGTCTTCGTCTTTTCTCCATCATTCGGAGGTGTACCTGTTCCCCGATACTAAAGTCAGTTGATTGTCTGTATGACAATTTAACACAAGGGTAATAAATATACAACAAATGTGAACGCCCACCTCTTATTTTTAACATGTATTTATAGTTTTCGGTATGGGCTTGAGATCAGTAAAATCTTAATCACAGTCCAGTCTTTGCCTAACACCTCTAATCATTGATTACCTCATTCTTTGTATGGAAACTTGATTATTGATTGCGGCCAGACGTCTCATCGTTGATCATCCAGTACTATTCCACCGATTCTGGTACGTTTGGTTACTTTAATTGTGTTGTGCTTCGTAAAGTCGTCCGACCGACGTGGTAGAGAGGCACCTATGTTGCTGGTCGGGCCACACAGTACACAGCCCTCCTAAGCCCTAAACAACGTAGTTGGTGTAGGGTTTTGGATGCAGGCATTGTTCTTTGAGGGTTGGGCGGCTCTTTATTGGTGCGAAGTTTTGGCGAGAAAACATGTGTCACGAGCTCGTGTGCTCTCCTTCTCGGGTAGTGGTAATGTTGCCATATCTGGGTCGTTGGACGTGAAACTACTCAACACCTATGATGACGTAGTGGTTTTCAAATTTTTTTTTCTATAAATAGAG
Organism: Vigna radiata var. radiata; assembly: GCF_000741045.1. Classification (NCBI taxonomy): domain Eukaryota; kingdom Viridiplantae; phylum Streptophyta; class Magnoliopsida; order Fabales; family Fabaceae; genus Vigna; species Vigna radiata. The sequence continues at coordinate 23,106 of NW_014542351.1, forward strand.
GGTTCGGGTGCTGTCATTTTCACCCTTTTTCATTCTCCTGACTTCTAAACCCTCCGGTCAAGAATTCCATAATTTTTCCAAGGTAACTAATAAGGGTCAGCGTGGATGAGTTCTTTTTCATGTACAGCTATTTGTTTAATCAAATTTTTGTTCAGGTGTCTTTTACGACGTTTCAATCGGCGGTTCTTCGCGAGTTCAACGTTGCTTCCTCCTAGCTACATCTGAATGGCTGGGCATCGGTACAGACGTTTGTTGCTATGTGCTCTGCACTGGGGATAACTTCTACGATCCCCGTTTTTCTTCATTATTTCAACGTCCATCCCAATGACAAACGGAGATGGGTATCTTGACGTCTGCCATGGCTAACTGCTTGTTTAAGCTATTTTCCGATTTCTTAAAAAATTTCAAGGAACAATACTTCAAGGTTATAATAAGTGAGTTCGACCGTTTAGAATTTCATGATGAGGTCAAACGCTTGTTATTCCCCTTTTACTGGACTAGGGAACCCCGTACAATAAAGACCTGACTTGTCAGTATCATGAACCCAAAGGATTTGAAAGCCATCAGGATCATCAATGCTTTGACCTGCCGCCTTCGTGCTCGTGGTCTCGTCAAATGCCTCAACTATGAGGATTTTGATCAATCTACGTTTAGTACGGTGTTTTTACTTTGATGGTTTTATTTGACTCATTTAGAACCCGACTCACCTTGATTGAACCCGTGATAAGCCGGGTTGACTCACCAATCCATCTAATTTAATTTAATTATTTATTACTTTGTGTTTCAATATTCTTACTTAATATTTTTTTTACTGTATTGTAGATGAGAATAAAGAAGAATATATTTCAAGATAGCAAAATATTATGGATTTGTGCATTCCAAACTCTAATATTATAAGTAGATAAATGATACAAAAAGGACCAATAATAAAAATTTATCTGTTTGTGTTTTTGTACTGGTTTTTGGATTACATTTTGATTGTATGATACTTTTTTATTTCAAATTGTCTTTGGAGTTTAACATCATTTTAGAGTGAAATTTATTTAGATTTATATTACAAAATAATTATAATTTATTTTGAATTTGGAAATAAAACTTGTAGTTAAGTGAGTCAATCCAACCTGTGGTAAGACAAATTGAATTATCCGTTTTGACATACTAATTATTTTAGTTAAGCTGATTATACTTTCTTTTATATCATTATATATATATATATATATATATATATATATATATATATATATATATATATATATATATATATTATTTTATTTTATTAATGAATATTTTGACTAAATTAATAATTTTCTTATGGAGTAAAGTTTTATTTAATTTATACTAATTTTACAAGGTTGTTCATATATTATGATGTATATTCTACAAGTTTATGATTTTATATCTATTTTCATGTTTTAAGAAATTAAATCATTGATTTTATTTAACAAAAAATAATTAAATAATGATAAAACTTTTACAACAGATAGTAGGCTTTATGTTCGGCTATATAAAGTACCCTAAACCTTAAATGTTCACGCCTCATTACCTCCCCTTTCCTCTGTATCTTCCTTTTTCACTCTCATATTTTTGTTGAAAGCCTAAAAGTCGAAAGCTTATCTCTCAGACAGTAAGTTCTCATAATACGAGCATGTTCTTAAGATTCTGAATACGAGCATGTTCTTATTATTTTTTTTAACTCAATTTTTTAGAATTATGTTAGTTTATACAATGAGCTTTGATAGAAAGATCTTATTCACAAATTATATTTCCTATTATTTAATCTTTTATTATTTTGTTATCAGGGATCCAAATGCATGCATCAAAAATGGATGGCGGCTGCTAATCAAATAAAGGATTTATCTTTCACACAGAAAAAACATTACATTATCATCGCGGTTAGTATATAAACTACAATGTTGGTTAGATCTATGAACATGCAACATTGTGTACAGTAAAAGAAATAATATATTAAATTAACTTATATTTTTTTCTTTTAACAGTAAATTTAAAGTTATTATTTTTTAAAATTTTAAACTAATTTAATTTCCATCTATGAAATAGTTTTTATTTAATTTTTTTAACTATATTTTATTAATTTTATTTTTAAGGTTTCAATAGTATTTATCAACTAAATTAAAAAAATTATGTTAAACACTGTAAATAATTCAAATATTATTAGAAAATTAATTAAATAAAATTGAAAAAATTTTAATATTCATTACATAGTATTTAATTATCAATAAATTCTATTAGTAATTTTTAAATAATATATTACAGAAAAATTTTATTCGTGATGAGAAATTTGATATGAAAAATATTTTATTCTTGCATATTGTGAAAAGGATAAACGGTTGGTTGTGGACAACTTGAGCTGATATATTTTCAATCATATATTTTTAGTATATATTTTTTACACTTTTGTAATCATATCATAAAACTTTGACATTTTTGAGGATATTTTTATTTTAATTTTTATTTTTTATTAGCAAATAACTTGTAATAATATTTTAACTTTAAGTAATTTAAATTCATGTAATATTATTTCTTGCTGTTGTGCTTTCTCATCCAAAGTCAGCTATATGATATTTTTTTTTATTTAATAGATAATATATTTTTGTACAAATGAGTTTATTATGTATAGATGTAAATGTTATAATTGTTTATAGTACATATGTACATCTTTGAAAAAGATTTTTTATTTTGTAAAGGAATAATTAAATAATTAAATTATTACCTGTTAATTTAATAAAAACAAAGGCACTGTCATCATTAATATTAAATAATGAGAATAATGAATGTTGTTTTATATTACTTCAAATTGGAAGTAATAATTGTTAGCTAATAGGAGTCAATGTAATAGAATAAATGGAAATTTATGATTAAAATTTGAGTTTTTAAGTTTTTTATTTTTTCAATAGGTACCCGAGTAATTATATAAGGGGAATACTTATAAAGTGGAAAGAGTTTCCATATGATGAACTTTTACAGAAAGAATGAACTTTTACAGAAATAATGAAGACTCTTCCACCAGATATGCGAGCTATACTTTTTATTTGTATGCCTCCATATATGTAATGATAAGTCCATATATGTATGTGTATCAAAGATGCTACTGAATTTTATTCTCTCTTAGAATATGTTTTTATTTGCTACAGGGAAATGGGAGAATTAGTAATGTATAATATTAATAAAATGTTGTAATGATAATTTATAGAACTAAAGTTTAATTTAATCGGTATAATAACCTCCAATGTTCTTTTTATCGTCAATATTCATTAATTAATAAGTTAAAAATTTAACCAGTATAAATAATCAATATTTATAATATATATAGTTGTCGTGTTAATATTGTTAAAATTAATAATATTATTAATTT
>NW_014542351.1:27088-30304 GCF_000741045.1 Vigna radiata var. radiata
ATAAAAGAAAAACAATATAGTTAAAATTTCTATTTTTTCCAATCTTCCAACCAAACTATGTAAATCCTCTCTATTAACATTTTTTAGGTGGTCAAAAAGCATCATATATAATTTATTTTAAAATTAGGTGTATAGATATTTTGTAAATTGTTGTGTAATTAAAATCATTTCATGATAGAAAAATTATTTGTTTATTTATTCTTGAATAGAACTTACTCTAACTTTTAATACGGTTCTTTTCATTAATAATAAAAAATGAAGATTTTTTTGTCACTTCAATAAATATATATATATATATATATATATATATATATATATATATATATATATATATATATATATATATATATATATATATATATATCATGCTGAATCGAGTAAACATTATTAGTATGAATTGTATAAGATCTGGAAAAATAAAGGTCTTAGAAATAAAGTTTTGTTAAGACTAGATTACATTTTCTTTTAAGAGTTGTTTTAAGAGTTGATATGTTGTGTGTATATATCTTAGTTAAAACATAATTATGTTAATTATATGATGTTATTATTAATATGCAACAATGATTGATATGTTATTAATTTGATAGTGTGTGTGTGATATTACCAATATGTTGTGTTGGTTTGTTAGTAAGAGTATTGTTTAGGTTGAAATGGATGTGGGTTCAAANCTTAGGGAGAAGAGTTTAAGAGAAACTTAGATTTTAATTGTATTTTTGGCTTAAGGATAAAAGAATCTTTTACCTTTATTAATTGGTGTAGAAATTAATATAATGGGTGTAGAAAGTAAAAGAATAAAATTAAAATCTTAAAGTTAAAANATTACATGAATGTTTGAAAGATTTGGTAGTTAGTGGTATTTTAAAAAGTAGATAAGGAAAAATAAGAGAGGAAACCTTAGTGGTTTATAGATTAAGTGAGAAATTTTATTTTAACCAAAAAGATAGAAANAAAATAAGAGAAGATAAAAAGGCAAAGAGAGAAGGGGTTTGCACATGGTTACCTTAATTCTAAAAACGAAACTAAGATAGATAAGGGAGAGAAGAGACGTTTTCTAGGAGAAAAGTAGAAACGCGGTAGAAAACCTTAGTGCAAGGAAGAATTTGTGGTGTTTTTGGAGCATAGATAAAGTCCTAGTATTGGCCAAGGTATGAGGAAGATTACCTTTGTTTGTTTTCTTATTTGTTTGTATGATGAATAAGGTTTACTTTTGATTTATATTGATAAGTAATGTTGTTTTTATGCATGCGTATATATGAGAATATGATGATAGTGTTATATCATGTTTGTGTTGTGTTTTCCCCAAAGAATATATNTATGGTTTTGTTGGATTATCCCATAACAGGATTTGATTCTAAGGGGGAACAAAGTTATGATGCTTGGTGATACGCTATCGTTGAAAATATTAAATTAATACTACTTTTCAAGGCAACTTTGATAAAAATATAGAGCAGAGTAAAGTTGATCTAAACATGTTATATAAACATCAGAGTAACACATTCAGATCAAGAACANCGGAAGCAAGAATGAAAGAATAATGTGCATACCTTCTGTCATTGCTATTTTGTAATCCCAAAATAGAGACAACTTTGTTTTCTAAACCTTAACTCACTCAAACTCGATGGTGTGTTTTCTGAATAGAGGAGTAGGCTTAGTGATCAAAACTAAGAGTAACCCATTCCCTTTATATAAAGTCTGGCCATCACATGTTTAAAAATAATGGGTTGGGCTTTACCTTTAAACAATATAATAACTACTCCAAAACCTCTTAAAACGGATAAATATAATTGGCTTAATGGACCACTTTATGTACCTTAAAACTACAAACTTAAAATGCTATAATATTTATTCTATAATTAAAATAATTCTAACATTCTCCCACTTGGTCCATTAATCCAATTATTAACCACAACAAGTGATAAAATATATACGAGTCATGGCGATAGGTCCTCTGATAGTGAGTGTTATCTTCCATGTACCACAATATATATTTCTATCAACNTTAGCTCTCAACTTAATGCATAAACCATATGTTTATGCTAGACCAAAACTAAATGATATCTTCTCAAAATAAATGTGCNCAAAACCATATGAGAAAAACATCAAACTGAATATGAGTTTCATTGAAAATATGAAATTACATCATGGAACCAAGTCCCATTTGCACTACATGATCCTTAAAATTCTTTAGTGGCATGCCTTTAGTTAAAGGATCAACAATCATCAACTCAGTGCTTATGTGCTCAATGACCACTTTCTTTTCCTTAACACGTTCTNTGATGGCTAAGTATTTGATGTCAATGTGCTTACTTCGACATCCACTTTTATTGTTCTTAGCCATAAACACCGCAGCAGAGTTGTCACAGTACAACCTTAATGGCCTAGAAATAGAGTCCACAACTCTAAGCCCAAAAATGAAAGTCTTCAACCATACACCATGCNAGGTAGTCTCAAAACAAGAAATGAATTACCTTCTTGAAGATATCTAATGATCTTCTTTGCAGCTTTCCAGTGGTCAACACCTAGATTACTCTGATATCTTCCCAAAAGTCCAACAACATATACAATGTCAGGTCTAGTGCAAACATATGCATACATAAGGCTTCCAAAAACTGAAGCATATGGAATATTCTTCATGTGTTCCCCCTCAAAATCATTTTTCGGACATTTATTCAAATTGAGTTTATCACCCTTCATGATGGGAGCTACACTTGGTGAACAATTCTTCATGTTAAATCTCTCTAAAACTTTATTGATATAGGTTTCTTGAGACAAAACCCAACATGCCTCGAGATCTTTCCCTATGGATCTTAATGTCAATGACATAAGATGCATCTCCCATATCNTTCATGTCAAAGCTCTTTGAGAGAAATTTTTTCACTTCATATAGCAAACCCTTATCGTTGGTTGCAAGCATAATATCATCCACATATAATACAAGGAAACAAATCTTGCTCCCACTGACCTTTTGGTATATACATTGATCCNTGGCATTTTCTTCAAAACCGAATAAAGTGATAACATCATGAAATTTTAGATACCATTAGCGGGAGGCTTGTTTTAATCCATAGATGGATTTATTAAGCTTGCAAACTAAATNCTCATTGTGTTTAGAAGAGAATCCTTCATGTTGTTTCATGTAAACCTCTTCTTCCAGATAACCATTAAGGAATGTTGTTTTCACATCCATTTGATGTAACTAAAAATCAAAATGAGCTA